>NC_047507.1:36544909-36844909 GCF_902827115.2 Pseudochaenichthys georgianus | reverse complement strand
TCAACTGAGTGTCACTTGCAATGACAGTGTTGTGTTTTTAGCAATAGCCCTTCTAAATGTCTGTGTACGTCCCTGGCTGGCAGAATAATTACCGAAACTAAACAAAGTGTTTTTATTTATTCATCAAAATTATAACTACAATCCAAAAAAACAGGGGAAGCCTGGCTTCCCTTGGCCTCCAGGAGAAAACGCCACTGAGTTCAAGGGATAATTCTCACCCACCTCTTGCTCTTGCCCTGCACTTGTATGTGCCAGTTGAGCTGGTTCTTCCACCAGCTCAACTCTGTCCCTCATCATGAACGCAGGAGGCTGGCTGTATATCTGAACTCGCGCCCTCATCATTCTCTTCATCATCTTGCACTTGTTTTTTCGCTGCTACAAGTGCTAGTGCTTGTAGCAGCAAAAAAGGTCTGTCAATTTGCGACATTTATATGCTTCACCTGCGAGTGACGTCACCTTTTTTTCTCTTGCCTTCTCGGCCCCACCTTTTTGTTTTTGTTTTCTTTGATTTGTATCCATGTCTGCCGCGGCGTCTAATCCCTTCTCTTCCTGTGGCCGGTCTTTTTTCTTCTTCGTGTGTTATTATTTGACAGATAAGAACCACACAACTGCATTAGCGGCCGCTGTCGCCCTCTGTCGGCCGTCAGTGCAACTTAAATTATGACGTTAAACTATTTTTTTTAAAGGGCCGGCCGGCCGTCAACGGCCCTTGACGACCGGCCGTTCTGTGGTTCTCCAGATTCTACAGATGGCCAGTCCGCCCCTGCCACCAAGTATACTTTCCTCCATATACAGACTTTCCAGGACTATATTAAAAAGTTATGTTGACCCAATTTGTTTTTTATGTTCTTGCAATAAACCACCTTGCATTCATGAATTCCTGTCTTCAGTCTTTTTCTAAAGATAATCTCTGGAAAAAATACCCTAGCTTGGAAAGTAGTTGACAATGTAATTATGTTGTATGGGAAACATAGCTTTTTGGAGACTAAGCTAGACTTTTTTTTCTCCTCTTCCTCCTGTCCTAACCAATTCTCTTCATTAGGTTTTCTTTAATTTGCCTGAGCCATCCCCAATACTAGCCAGTTATTTTACATTTCATCGCCACCTTATTTAGAACACATTTAACAATTTCATGCTGAGGAGATTCTCCTACACTGGGAGGCAATATGTCTCCCTGTTGTTTGACTCTAAATATGTCTCTTTATGAGTTTATTAAAACATGAAACGAAAGCCTGAAGCCTGTTTTTGCTTTGTTCTCAGCCGCCGTGGGAGATGTTTTGCTTTTCTTTTTTTGAAGAAAAGGATCAGTTATTCCAAATCGTGTGGTGCAATTAAAAATAAAAAGAGGGAGCTTTAGGAGTTGAGATGGAGGAGCAGAGCAGAATCAAACAGTGTTATCTGTTTATTACAAGGCCTCATTATAGCTGCAGGCTTGAGTGAGCTTCCTCTGCCCACTCAGTGCTACGTCCGGATTTTCATAGCGGGGATCCCCAAAGTACTTCCACAGCAAACAGTAACACACACACATAGATCTGTAATGACTCTGGTCAGGGGAGAGGGTGATGATAATTATACAAAGCCAGAGAGTTTTATGAGCGTTTTATTTGCCTGTGTGCCGTCAAGTCAAGTTTTTTGTCTTTGATTCAAGTTCTGCCTGAACTAAATAGGCTGAAAGACAAAAGAGAATTTTTTGCACAGCTCAATTCCTTTCATTCCTTGATGCTCTACACTGAAATGAGTGTGGTTGATCGAGGATAAACCAAGCGTTCTATTTCCACATGACTTAACGAACAGATCATTTTAAATGCGTGAAAGAAACACTTTCCTTCAAATATGTTCCTTAAAATGAATCTGTAACCCTTGCTTATCAGTGAGGAGGATAATGTAAGAGTTGATTATGAGGAAACATAATGTCCTCTACCCTGAAGTGAATGAAGATAAATTAGAAAGGCTAGGCTATAGCTAATGTTAGCATTAGAGAAAATGTAAGCTAGTTAGCTAGTTTAACCTGTTAAGGCCTGAGCCTGTTTTTCAGGTTTCAGGCTTGAAAATGACATGCCCAGAACAAATGACTATATATTCACTTCTAAAAGGGTTCAATTAATAATCTTTTTTCTCAAAGCAATGAAACACCTGTGAGTTAGATGTAGAAAAGTCAGAATCAGTATAGATTTCTTTTATTTAAGTAAATTCAGATTGAACATAGTAAAAACATGTAAATTATAGTGTCCATCCAAAAAAACAACTTAAACATTACTTATAGGGAAAACCGCCCTTGAATTTCAAGATAGTTGACTAAAAGCTTTAGGAATCCAAACTATAACATATAATAAGTACCCTGTATCAAGATTGATGCAAAACAAGTGAAAATTGACCTTTTTAGAGAGATTTAGAAAAAGAGACCCACTTCTGGGGTCATTTGGGTGCATTTTCCATATCTCTGGCCCCCCTCGTTCGATTTTGATGATTGACATCTCTTTTTAACCGTTAGAGCCAATCGAATTTTTAATTAATTTTTTAACTCATTCATTATTAATGCCAACATTTATTTATTATTATTTAATCGTTATTTAATTTCTTTAATTCATATGATTATTGTGAAAGTCCGTTGCTTACTGGCTCTGAATACAGATACAGACAAACCATTGGTCACAGGAGGGGTGGGATGTTGATCAGTATAGAGAGCCGAAGTCCATCCCTTTCCGGTGGACCACCATGGAACCTTATTTCGAAAAAAATATGTATTTTAGTCAATGGCGAGAGAGAAATTATCTTTCGATCCCGTTTGAATTGTGCCATGAATTACACATATGTGACCCGCTCTATCGAAATCAGTCGGAAGTTGCAACAGCTCATTTCAAAATAAACGTGGATTTGAGTAAAAAAATAGTTGTTCGGGTGTTTTGTTTGATTTTAAATAAACAAAGTCTTGGCTTTCAGAATATGAAACTTTTATTTCCAAAATCACACGATAAATACATTTTTGAAACTTGTAAAGGGAAGATGACAGCTCTCACTCACCACTCTGCTGTTCCGCAGCCCTGCTTCCCCTCCCTCTGGCTGAAATTATGCAGTTATTATTCCTCGACATTGAGAAACACCCATGGTGCTAGGTTAGTGGGTGTTTGTCTGTTGTGAAATGGAGGGATGCTGCGTCTCTGCCGCCTTTCAAAACAGCTTTTTGGGATTAGCTCCCGCCGCCTCCTGTGGGAGAAAATGTTCTGAGGAGGAAATAGGATGGAGTGGGATGAGAGAAGACGAGAGAATAAGGTAAGGGAGGAAGTTGTTAGAGGACAGGGGAGACGAGTGAAGGGAAGAAAGATTGAAAGGAGAGGAGGGAAGAAAAGGAGCTGAGAAGAGATTGGTGGAAAGAGCTAACATTAGGTAAACAAATCAGAGGAAAGGTGGAAGGTGTACATTAAAAGGAAAAACATTAGATGAGAAGAACAGAAGTGAAAGGAAGGAACACCGAGGTTTTATGATGATAGATGTTGGGGATATATTTCCCAAGGCCCATAACTTTGACCCAGTTTATCAGTTCATACTGTCCTGACTGAGCACACGCACCTGTAACCTTGGCTGGTGCTCTCAGAATGTTGTCTCCCTGTTCCTGCCTGTTGGCATCAGCTGATAGAGGTGTTATTTTTCTATCTTGTTATGCACAATGTTGATTATTCTCTCTGAACTAGCTCAAACACGGGTCTGGGGTAGAGTTCTTCAGAATTGATTGTGGCATCTCAACCGTGTGGTCAAACCGTGGCCCGTGACATGTCTTGTGAGTTCTCCGGCCGAAGCTCCAATTAAACCATCAGTGTTTGCCATCAAAGCTCCAGCTCTCATCGTGTCTGAGTCCTGGCTCCAATTGCTTCAGAAGTTTCCCCCACAATAGATATGGATGAGAGGAAATGTGATCAGACCAAAGGGAGGAGAAAAAAGAAGATGAGGAAATATTATAGCAAAGGTGGTAAGCTTATGGTTGCAGAGAGATACTAATTTATATCTAACATCCCTTATATTCTCTGTACACCTGTTTCTCTGCCTCTAATTCTTTCTCCTTCTGTGGGAACTTTTGACCTTTTTACATTTCTCTGCCTCTCCTTTTTCCAACTTTTCTGTTTGTGCGTAGGTGTCTTCCCCCTCTCTCTTTCAGGACACTGTCTGGCGCCACCTATTTCTTTAAATTAGGGGTCCCCATTAAGCTTGTTGTCAACTAAATCTGCCCGATTAGGCCGTAGTGCTGAGCGTTGGTCATCACTCTAATATGTCTCCAAACCAGTGCTTGAATTGGGCCGGTACTCACCGGTACGCAGTACCGGCACTTCTGATACTTTTTTTACCCATGTGGTACCGGCACTTCTTAAAATGCCAGTACTCAGCCGCCGGCGGCACGTCATGACGGCCCGGACTGGCC
This sequence comes from Pseudochaenichthys georgianus, assembly GCF_902827115.2. Classification (NCBI taxonomy): domain Eukaryota; kingdom Metazoa; phylum Chordata; class Actinopteri; order Perciformes; family Channichthyidae; genus Pseudochaenichthys; species Pseudochaenichthys georgianus. Next base: position 36,840,498 of record NC_047507.1, on the reverse strand, counting down.
ATCGGGAGGACCGGGAGGTTTCCCGATGGCCTGGCCTGTTAAGTGGCCTGCTGGCCTGAGGATTTGTTTTTATACGTATGTATTGTGAATGCAACGCTGCGCAAATGTGGGTCTGACTCTGCCTCACAGAGGGTGACTGGCTGTCTACATGATGTGGCCTGCCGACATGGCCACTTTCATACAGATCATACTAATGCCCTCGATTGGTCTCTGTGTGTCATTCAAGCTCGGGAGGGTGTGTGTTGGTGTATGTGTGGCGCGAGCGACCGAGAAAGTGCGCGCACCGGTTACGTGTATTGTTGTTAGCATCTGGTGCTAGCTAGCTGCGCTAACGGATATAAGGAGCTGTTTCAACAACAAGGTGGAGGGAGAGTCCTCTGCAGTCAGACTGAGAAGCTGATAACTACAGCTCAGTTGAGGTAAATTACTCTGAGTGTTTAGATAGTTAATTTAGTCTTAAGTTATCTCAGTGGGTCTCAAATGGTTCGGTCACCATTTATGTAAACACATATTTCAATTTGAGGGGGTAGTGATTAGTAAAATATGCATGAATAATAAAAATAAAATGTTAACTAGCTGAAAAAAGGTAAGATAAATGTGTTGAGAGCTAAAACTAGTCTTTGCTGCTGCCTCAAAGAGGAGCAGGGGGGAGAGGGGGGAGACGGATGAGGCTGGTTCAGGAGCACAGACACACTCACAACTATAAATGAACCAAAAACAAATAAATAAACAAGTTTCAATGTGTTTTGATATGGTATGTTATTGGTTATGGCCATGTACTGATTTTATGATTATTTAAATGTATACAGTTCTGTTTCATATGGGTGTAGTCTCTTTATTTCCCCCTCAAAATGCACCAGATTGATGCATTTAAGTCCAACATTTAAAACAAAATCTTACCGGGGGAGCATGCCCCCGGACCCCCCTATAGGATTTGAGGTCCACCCCCACTTACAATATGTTCACATGGATAGGTTCCTAAATAGATTTTCACATTTTTTTTAAATAGTAACCCATTTCCATATGTTTATTTTTGGGTAGTAGATTTAAATTAGAGGGCTATCACTATGGGCAGCAACGCTGTAAATATTGACAAATAAATCCAGCAAAATGGCACAAAAAACTGGTAGTGGCCTGGCTGGGTGTATAATTCCCGGCCTGACTTATTGTCCCAGTCCCGCCCTGATTGACGCATGACAACAAATATGCTTAGCGTACCTATGACGCGCCGCAGCGTTAGACTAGAGCAGAAAATACATCACATAACGTTAGCATTTCGAAAATGTTAGCGTGGCTTAATAATAGTGCGAAAAGACAGCTGTTGTCGCCGGACAAGGATTCCCTCTCTCATTTCCTGCTGAAATCCGTCGTAGCCAGGGTTTACGATCAGTTTTTGGGTGATTTGTACTGAGGAACAAGTATCACATCACCGACGGGTGAAAAATAGTGTTTTGGTAACACGGGGTGTTCAGGTAACGCTTAAAGACTTTGAAATGGAACGCAAAGCAGAGTAGGGGGCTAGTACACCCTCCTGAGGGTCCGATTGTGGATGTCATGCGAGCATAACATGGTGAAAACAATCAGTCTAAATTAACAATTGGGACGGAAATTTTCGGATTTCCAAAGGGAGGTTCTGTGAATAAATAACAAATCAAGAACCGAAAGAATTGAACTATTCATATCTTAGACTGCACTGTAACTTTTATCTTTTAATGTTTATTTTATTATCTTTTACTGTTTTTAAATGCCTTTGTCTGAATGTCTTTCATTTTCGTAAAGCACCTTGAATTGCCTGGTGCTGAAAGGTGCTATATAAATAAACTTGCCTTGCCTTGCTTTGAAAGATGGTGAGTGTACTCAGGGACGAGGAGTCATTTAACCAGCCGCCAGTAGGAGTCAGGCTTTACTTTCAGTTATATCCATAAAGAACAAGTAAATCTGTTTACAGTTGTTTCATTATGGATGTTGAGAGGTATCCATATATCTCTTAATTTTTCTCTCAAAGTGCACCAGATTGATGCATCTAACTTCAATATTAAAAAAAAAAAATCTTCCCGGGGGAGCATGCCCCCGGACCCCCACCTAGGGTGTCAGGTCCACTCCCCCACTTAAAAATAGCACTTTACCACTGCACCCCCTCTACTTTCAGATGCACCCTGAGTCATTTTGTTTAAGTACAGTGAGCCTTTCTAAAACATACAGTAAAGAGACAAACCCACCAGCATTATAGGATATACTATGGCTTTGAGCCAAATACTTGTTTTTGGGCTGTATAAATAAATTGACTTGAAACAGTTGCTGATTTAGAGTACTGGCACCTTTTTTATTCCAATTCAAGCACTGCTCCAAACGATGCGTACATAGCTCTTATTATTTCAACTTTGACTTTGTTTACCACTGACCTTTCAACGCACAACCAGTCAGATGAGAATGGAATAAAGTGATGCAATCTAGCAGGGGAGGTTACCAGAGAAACACAATTTAAGAGGCTGTTTTTACTGAAAGAGTCTACGCACCTTGCACCTTGCAGTGAGCAACGACCAAATTGCGTATCAATTTGAAGGCAGCTTTATGTTATTAGTGTTGACCTGGATTAGGATGATGCAAAACATAATCGTGGTGCATGCCTGGGTCCCCTGCTTTTCCTTTGTGATGCCAGCACCCTCAGATTAGCCTCCACGTCTAAACTCAGGCTCCATGTAGAAATAGAATTGGAGGGATGAAACCCTCTTTAATGGTCACACATGCTGAGCACACAGCACACCCAGTGAAATGTATTCTCTGCATTTAACCCATCCTAGTATTAGGAGCAGTGGGCAGCTATTGCACAGCGCCCGGGGAGCAATGGGGAGTGAGTAGGGAAGGGGGATGTCCGGTGCCTTGCTCAAGGGCACCACAGCCCTTGAACTGGGACCTCTCCAAGTACCAGTCCACACTCCATATTTAGGTCTGGTTGGGGACTTGAACCAGGGACCCTATACAGCACACAGTCCAAGCCCCTACTTACTGGCCACTGCCAGACAAGTAGTAGTAGTAGTAGTAGGACAAAGTAGCTGGTGATTGTAATCTAACACTACGGTTAATGGATTATCCTATAGTGTTTGTTGTTTAACCCAGTCAGTGGAAGTAGTGGTGGCACCAGGGCCAACACATAACCTACAGGTTGGCAAAGATTCAGTGAAATACTTAATCCATGAAAATGCATTACAAATTAGTCTGTATATCTCAAATAATTGAGTATATCTAGTTATGATTCATTCTGCATTTGTCCATCACAACATATGTTTATTCCTTATTCCATATGTTTATTCATTTACATATTCACCGCAAACAGATATTAAACATTGATCTTGTTTATTTATTCTGTTCCGATATCATTTTGGGAGGAACTGTGGGTTTGGAAACTCAATGTGTTGGTTAGCTCAGGACCAAATAGCCTGGACGTTTACAATATTACTATCGCCAAAGGCGTTTGAATCTTATTTCTATGGCACTAGGGCAAACTGTTAAACCTATAGTTTGGCTAGAAAAATATCTCATGTGGTTTCGAAAACAAAAAGCGGCAAGTCTGATTTGATCTGGACTTACAACTCAAAACCAGATTAGTTTACTAATTCAATTTCATTTATTTCTTCATCTCCCATATTCCATCTGTCTCTTTATTTGTTCTGCCTCATTTTCTTTGTACTCTACTTGGGATTAATAAAGTACATCTTATCTTATCTTACTCTTCTAGTTTTACTTCTTCGAAGGGTTGTCTCTAAGGCAATGACGTTCTTAGGGATCTTTGGGTTGGTCCATCACTATGATCAAAACCGATACATCTCAATGACTAAGCATAGATTGCCAATAATCTTTTTACAGCCGTTCATGTTGCTCAGAGGATGAATCATAATAACCTTTGTGAGTTCATTTGTATGAAATCACACAAATGTTTTTTACATTCCATGCCATTTGTTGGCAAATACTTTATTGTAGAGATTTCCATGACATTTGATGTATCTCTAAATTAATTGTAATCCCTGGTGATCATTTAACTTTTGGTTTAGTGCTATCCGCTAGTCACAATTTCAATTTGTGCAACACTGAAGGCCACTTCCTGTAATATGGCAATATGTTTAACTTAGGGTATTCATTCCTTTACTGTTCCACTTCAGCTCTGACAGGGCTCAGTCCCCTACAATACAGTATGTGAGTTCCTACCAGGGCCGTTTCTTCCTATAGGCGGACTATGCGGGGGCATTGGGCCCCCGCACTAGGGGGCCCCCAAGCTGAAAGTATTTATTTATTTATTTTTTATTCATCCAAAAAACAAAAAAAGTTTAATTAGAATTAATAACACAATTAGTAGAAGTGGGAGGGCTGAAGCATAGCTTGTGGAAAGTAGCCCTCCCGTGCATCATCCTAATACAGCGGCATTATTGCGTCAAAAACGTATAGAAATGAAGGAGTACAAAGAAATAAAGAAAACAGGAGAAACAATTAAATAAAAGTTAGGGCAGGAAAACAATAAATGCATATATATATAGGACCACACGACTCTTGATCACGGCAACTGCCTGACGTTGTAATCACACGTTACTACAGCTTAAGCCCTCACAACTCTCCTTCTCTTAGCGACTGTAACTCCACAGTTGCCTACACTCTTTTCGGGTTTGCTAACGGTAGCTACTTTAGCTTGATAGCTAGCCATGGCTCTTTCCCCACCCTCAGGTGTTATTTCCTGCTCTAACTGTGTTTGGGTACTTCCCTACCTCCTTTACTGGTACCAATACATGTGTTAAATGTAGTATATTATTGGGAGATCACAGCATAAGAGCATTCAAGAGATGAATCGTTCACAACAGTTCAACACATTTCGTCATAGTTTTCGTTATCAATAATCTATTTTTTGAATGATATATTTCCCATCAGATTAAACGGCAAACGGCTGAATAAATAATGTGCATACAATTGTCATAGTTTTCGTTATCAAGAATCTATTTTTAGCTCGTCATCGTCTCGTCTTGGTCATGTAAAAAAGGTTGTTGACGAACATTTTTCGTCATAGTTTTCGTTGACGAAATTAACACTGGCATATTTAAACTGTCGCACTTTCTGTTGTTTCTATCGCGCATTGCCGGTATGAAAGGGTCTGTGCCGGAAATATCAAACATTTAATAAAAGCGAAAAACTATGAACAAGACTTAACGTATTCATCATAATTAATTATATTTATTCCGTTTGGATGTAGGATTTTTGACTTTGTTTAGAGCAGTGATATTCTCTGCAGCAGAGAGCTTAAAGCGCTGTCAGACCGGACCTAACCCTGAAAAGTATTATCATCTGAAATTAATCATTATGTTATTAATATTAAATACATATAAGTATTTTTACAACTTGTATATAGAAATACTCTGTTGTAATTATTGATGCATAAATGTGTTCATCCATTCAGTGTGGCATCTGCTATAATGGGGTTAATGTATGATATTACTTAATAATACAATACATTATAATACATTACATTACATTGCATTTAGCTGACGCTTTTATCCAGTTTTCAGTCTGCGCCGGGAGCTCATTCCAACATTTTGGAGCCAGGATAGCAAACCCACGTGTTTTTGCTGATGGGAACTTGGGTCCCCCTCGCAGCGAGGGTGCAGCGAGTCGTTTGGCTGATGCAGAGTGTAGTGCACGCGCTGGGGTGTACAGTTTAACCATGTCCTGGATGTAGGAAGGGCCAGATCCATTCGCAGCATGGTACGCAAGTACCAGTGTCTTGAAGTGAATTCTAGCAGTTACCGGAAGCCAGTGAAGGGAGCGGAGGAGCGGAGTGGTGTGGGAAAATGTAGACGAGCCGCTGCATTCTGGATGAGCTGCAGAGGTCGGATGGCACATGCAGGTAGACCAGCCAGGAGGGAGTTGCCCTCTAGCAATTTGGCAACACCCCCAGCCACTGGGATCCACTGGGCTTTTGACTGGGACACACCCATGTGAGTCCTATCTGGAGTGCTACATCTGTATAGACCTATTTCTAATCTTCTGTTCCTCTCAAAAATTCTTGAGAAAGCGGTCGCAAAACAGCTGTGTGATTACTTAAAAAACAATGATTTATTTGAAGATTTTCAGTCTGGCTTTAGAACACATCATAGCACAGAGACAGCTCTGGTTGAAGTCACAAATGACATTCTAATAGCCTCAGACAAGGGACTTGTCTCTATTCTTGTTTTGCTCGATCTCAGTGCTGCATTTGATACTATCGACCATGATATCCTATTGCAAAGACTAGAGCACTTAGTTGGCATACAGGGAACTGCTTTAGGCTGGTTTAGGTCCTATCGATCTGAACGCTCTCAGTTTGTACGTGTTAACGATTAATCTTCCACGCAAACCAAAGTTAGCCATGGAGTGCCACAGGGTTCAGTGCTCGGACCTATTTTGTTCACATTATATATGCTTCCGTTAGGCAATATATATATATATAAGGAATCATTCTGTAAACTTTCATTATTATGCGGATGATACTCAACTATATTTATCAATCAAGCCTGATGAAATTAATCAACTAAATAAAATTCAAGACTGCCTTAAGGACTTAAAAACGTGGATGAACTTACATTTTTTGATGTTAAACAGGACCAAAACTGAAGTTATTGTACTTGGCCCGAAGAATCTACGAAACAAATTATGTAAAGATATACTAACTATGGATGGCATTAATTTGGCCTCTAATGAGGCTGTAAGGAATCTTGGTGTTATATTTGATCAGGATTGATCCTTTAACGCCCACATAAAATCAATTTCAAGGGCCGCCTACTTCCATTTACGTAACATTGCAAAAATCAGGCATATCTTGCCTCAAAACGATGCAGAGAAACTAGTCCATGCATTTGTTACTTCAAGGCTGGATTATTGTAACTCTTTATTATCAGGGTGTACCAAGAAGTCAGTCAAGTCGCTTCAGCTGATTCAAAATGCTGCAGCTCGTGTACTAACCAGAGTTAGGAAAAGGGACCACATTACTCCTGTTCTGGCTGCCTTACACTGGCTCCATATAGAACACAGGATATCATTTTAAATTCTTCTTCTCGCCTACAAAGCCCTTTATGGGCAGGCGCCATCTTACCTTAAATAACTTATTATACCCTACTGTCCTATTAGGGCATTGCATTCCAAGAATGCAGGGTTGTTGGTTGTTCCTAGAGTCTCTAAAAGTACAATGGGAGCCAGAGCCTTTTCTTATCAAGCTCCACATTTGTGGAATCAGCTTCCAGTGTGTGTTCGGGCGGCAGACACCCTATCCGTTTTTAAGAGTGCGCTTAAGACCTTCCTTTTTGATAAAGCTTATAGTTAGGGCTGATTAGATTCAGCCCCTAGTTTTGCTGATATAGGCTTAGTTTGTCGGGGGACATCTTACTTCTTCCTTCTCTCTGTCTTTACCTGTGTACTCTCATGTTCCAATTAACCCTTCCCCAAATGTCTTTCTTTTTGGTGTCTATATACGCCAGGATCCGGATCGCGAGCCCTGGATCTTGAGTCGTGGCTGTGGTCCTGGATCATAGGTCCTGGATGGATATCCTCGTGGATTCATCTTCCTATTATACACACATGCACTTCCAAACATTTGGACTACCTATGTTGCAAATGTATTATCTTTTTAATTTACACACGGCATCTATTGCACGTCTGTCCGTCCTGGGAGAGGGATCCCTCCTCTGTTGCTCTCCCTGAGGTTTCTCCATAGACTGTATATATAAATGGACGTAGGGTCCGTGACGTCACCCATAGGATTCTGCAGAGTTGCCGTGAAGCCCTTAGTAGGCGGAGTCGGCCATTAACGGCTCAACAGTGACGTCAGAGTTCAACTCCCGCCTTCTCCAGCCTGCTCCAAATAAGGGCAAATAGGCGGAGCCGAGGCGGGACCTGCTGCCACCCAGCTGGAAGTTCCAGAGCTAGCTGAAGCTACCAAGCTAAGCTAACATGCTCCCCATCTGCACGCTGCCGTCGCATTTTACGTTTCTAAGGTAAGCGGCCATGAAACTATTCAGCAAAACTATAAATAATAATCTAAGTTATTGAGTTTTTAGCATAATACTTCAGAATCTTAAAACCCCCTAACGTTTGTATGCAATTGTGCTAAATTCAACACTGGAATCAAGCACATATTAATATGTTTGCATGACATTAGTTATTTATATTTTGATATCACTTAACCATACGTTTAATACATTTAAGTCAAGCTAAGGTACATGTGATGGTAGCTAGTTAGTGCTCTTACCTGTGAGGCCAACAGCATAATAACCAGACTGTATCATTAAAAATAAGTACCAGTTCTAGATCCTTGACTTTAGACAAACAATTCAAAAGACAAAATGTATTTAAAGACCAATCTTTATTTGAATGTGCCTCTTAACCTGAGATATTAGTTATACAGTAATAGTATTGACAATCTAAAAAAACTGAGCAACTCAACAGTCAACTTTATGTTTCTTATTGTCTAAAGCATTTATTATTTTCATTTCCCCCCTCTCATATTCAGTGTGGACGGATTGAGACAGCATGGTGTCCAGAGAGCAGCAGAGACTTCAGGGAGAAACCTCTGTGTGATGGACGTCCTGTCTGTTGGTGTGGAGAGGACTGAGGGTCTTTCCTCAGCGAGGAGGACCAGGCCTGATGGAGGAGCCCATGCTGGGCATAGCTGATACCAACTGCACAGGCCTAGTCTGTCACGTTATTTGACTAAATGTGTTTACTTATACATTTAATAGGTGTACACCTTCTGTCCATATGTGCTTTTTATTTAAAACATTTGATTAACTTTTGGTTCACATTTCAATAAATTGTATTTGTATTTGCACTCCTTTTGTCCATTATTCTTACTGAAAATGTTAGATTACACATTCACATCTGACTGAAGATTGGCCCCATTTATTTGTGACGTTGCAAAACAAGGTACATGTTGTGAAGCTCATAAAGTGAGGTAAATAGAAATAATCAGCTGATGGAGTGTAGATGTGGAAATAGCTGCATTCGATCAGCTGACTGTTTTTACAATAAAAGTAGTTTCTTAGTGAATGTCCTGTACTGGTCTTAAAATCTCATAACATCAGCTTTTAATGTTCCTCTTGGATGTTCTTCTTGACCCTCAGAGGAGGAGAACATGTCGTGTCTTTCAGGCATGTCCTTTCCTAACAAAAATGACAGGAAACATAAAACATATTATTGCAGAACAAGTGTGTTATTTATGAAAGCGGTGTGTTTGTGTGTTTAGGGGCTGTAGATATAATTATTTTGTAATTGGAATGTTTTTTTTTATTTCAACAGTGAGCAATCAGATTATGAATGAACAGTATGAAGTTCATCAACATTGAAATATATATTATTATCAAAATAATATGTAACTGTTATCAAAACGTAGTGCAACTGTAGAAGCTTGCTCTGTTGTCTCACTGAAAGAATAACTTTTAGCACGTTTTTTACAGACAATATTGAGAGATAAATAGTAGCAGTTCTCACTATGTGTTGTTAAATATCTTTGCCTTCAATACATTAAATTAGAAAGCTGACAAAATCATAGTACTTGTTAACATCTAAATGTAACTTTTTGCATGGAAAAACCCCTCAACTTAACTGATGTGTAGGTGATCGAGTATTTAGTATTGTTTAATGGAATACATATCAGTGTATTAAAGTCAATACTTCATTTATTTAAACCAATATCTTTCTTGATTCTTTGTACAGTATGAAAAAAAGAGTATTTGTACCTGTGCTGATGTTCACTGCTGTGAGGAGTCCAGTTCTGTCTCTCACTCTCTGGTCCAGCCTGTCTGCATCACCTGGACACCTTAAACAAACAGATATATGTAAAGTACCATGTGTACAAACAATATAACTGATTCTCTTCTGTTGGACATGTTGGATTGTGTATTGTCCGAGTCAGGGTCCTTTTTATTTTACTGCAACTTTGGAAGTTGTGTTACCAATGCTTACTGTTTATTTGATACCCATTTGGTAATGCAATTAATAAAAACAACAAGGTTTGGGTTCGTTCTTCAGATGACTGTGACGTTAACGTGTAAGCTCGATAATGAACTCCAGCTCAACCAACCATATTGTAATATCTAAGTAATCATCTTGAAATATGACATTAATAATTGTAATATACACACATCTTATTGTGAGGTTGATTTCACATAACTACTTCGACATTAACTTGTCTACATACTTGAGCATAGCCAATTTAAATTAACCTTAGATGCATACAGTTCTACCTACATAATAAAATATCTCTAAGTTACAAGGATGTAACCTTATTTTATCAACCTCAAACAGAAGCCGTTTGTTCAACAGTATTATCCCACTTAACACTTGTCTATTTCGTTTTAACCTTTATATATACAGTCTATAATTTTAACTTAGAGGGTACGATTACAATCGTTAGCACCGATGTAGCTACCACTAGCTTACATGCTACCCCAAGCCTTACCATTCATTACGTAGCTGATTAAAATCATTAACACATAAATAAAGCACTCGAATTTCACTTACCGCATTCATGCACCGTCTGTTTTAACCGCAGAGCGAGTCACAATTGTCCGATATATAAGCATGAAGAACAAAAACAACCACAGCCGGCTACAAGTTGTGTTTCCTGGATGAGCTGAGCAGGCAGAGTCCCTGTAGCTAGCTTCACGGAGCAGCTAGCAGAGAGACAAGAAGCTAACAGCGGCAGGCACTTGACAGAGCCGTCACTCAATGTGACCACGCCCTAATTTATGCACACACTTTAAGACCTAATATAAATAAAAGGATCGCGTTAGAAAACAATTCACTCTCAGATCCATAATCATGAAGGTGGAATCTAACTATATCGATAATAAAAATGTATGGAGCCAGGGGTAGAAACATGTTTTTTTCTGCTGTAAAGTTAGGCATTTTAACATGGGGGTCTATGGAAATTGCTCCTTTCTGCAGCCATCGCCTATCAGCCAATATATGAACTGCAGTGTGTGACACTTCCGTATTGGCTTCACGGCTCTACCCCACAGTTTGCCGCTTGGGTTTCTCCCATTTTCCCCTTTAAACTGTGGGTTTTCTCCGGAAGTTTTTCCTTGTATGATGTGAGGGTCAAAGGACAGAGGGTGTCGTATTGTCATACTGATATTCTGTACACACTGTGAAGACCACTGAGACAAATGTAACATTTGTGATATTGGGCTATATAAATAAACATTGATTGATTGATATATATATATACGAAAACTAGATATAGGGTCATTTTCTGCACATGTCAATAGCAGTTTCAACTATCTTTTTTTGGAAATTAAAATACTATATATAAATATACACATATGTACTTGGCAAATTAATAATAATAATAATATATGCATAATTGCATATAAACATTGTGAACACTTATTTTCAAGTGACTTTTTTTACATTCATATGTTCACGCTGTGGTTTGGAACTGCTTTTGAATGTTATTAGGCATTTTCTTATGGAACATGTTGTGCATAATCAGTACCGTTTTAAGCTGTACTATCTCAACACATTTTAATAGATTTTATTTTTTTTAAATATGGGAGTTGTGTGTTCATATTTACCAACACCACAGACTATTCGTAATATTTTTTTTTGGGATGTTATTATTCTTTGTAGATTCGTTGAGTACGTGTTTCCCCATATTTCGGAGCAGTAGTAAAGGTAAGGGAGAAAAAGACTGTTATAAAGAGTATATTTTCTTCAAGAATGTTGTTAGTATGACACAAAATACCTATTGTTTTTGACAGTTTAGTCTGTACATAATTTATATGGTGCTTCCAATTGAGTTTTTCGTCAACAAGCAGTTGGTGCATGTACAAGCAATGTACATGCACCAACTTTTTCTATCTCGGTATTGCAAATCCGTATAATGCAGTCATTTCTACTCTCAGACTTTGTATTGAATAACATGTAATTTGTTTTGGTCACATTAATGAATAATTTATTAACTGCAAACCAGTTACATAGTATTTTTAATTCTGCATTCACAATTTTAACAAGATCGCCAAGATTATGATGAGAGCAGAGAATTCAAAATTCAGGTTCAGCCTCAATATATTTGGGGAGAATTAAAATGAGCCATCTTTATTTGTAGACAGCCAAGCCCCCTCCTGTGTTGTTCGGTGAAGCATTATATGCTTACAAATCCAATGTAGGATATAAACACGACTAAACTGCAATGATAGAAAAGCGGTGGCTTGGGTTTTTGGGGTAATAAAGTCCAAATCATCGTTGGGCTGACAGCCAATGAGTGACGTCTGAGGAAGATGACAAATGTAAATTAAACATTGTTGAGAAAATGCTGCATCTCTTGCATTTATTGACATAGAGGAGCCTTATTGTTTACCTTTTTAATATCATTTTTTGTCATTTTTAAATGCTTGGTTTTCGTGAAATTAGCCTGTTTTCTCTTAAAGTGTAACAGATTGATGCATCTCCACAAATCATCTTAAAGGCTTCAGAATCCCCCCCATTGTAGTTAAAAAACTGTCAAAACTGCCCCTGCGAAATGAACCATTGTAGACCATGGTTGGGATATGGCACCACAGTCAACCATGGTAGAGCACTGATATAAACCATGGTCTACCATGGTCACATAAACCATGGTCCACCAGTACCATGGACATAAACCATGGTCCACCAGACTGGAAATAATATAAATTAATTTCATTTTAAAATATTTGTATAGATCATGTTAATTGCACTTAATTTCATCTACAGTACACTGTCACTCTATAGTTGCACACACACTCATTAAACAGTTGGTGAAAATGTAAAGACTATTTTATATACATTCATCAGGTGACGGTGCCTGCATGAGCCTCATTAGAATGATTGTCGACCATGGTTTCTTGAGACCATGGTTTCTGGAGATGACATTGTGACCATGGTAGGCTGACCATGGTTTCTTCCCCATGGTACTGTGACCATCATGGTATTTTGTGGTCAACCATGGTATTACCATGGTTGGCAATGGAATAGAGAGGCGAAGTCACGCCCATCTACTTCCGGCCCATGGGACCCCGGAAGTGAAACATTTACATTGAATTCAATGGAGAGAGAAAACGTATCTTTTGATCCCGTTTGAATTGTGCCACGAACTACACATATGATGTTTGTCAATCTTAAACAATAAGTTCCATGTCAAAAAAGTCACATTTTGTCGTAAAACTGTTGAAATATAAGACTATGAAAAATACGCGACTACAAAGACTACAAATCCCAAATCCCATTCTGGGTCGCGTAAGGGATGTCACAGGCGATAATTCTCCAAGTGGTTGCGACTCGTAATTAAAGCGAAGAAGAAGAAGAAGAAGAAGAAGAAGAAGAAGAAGAAGAAGAAGAAGAAGAAGAAGAAGAAGAAGAAGAAGAAGATTTCATAACTGATTTATTCCCTCCAATAAATAAGGGATTGCCAGGTTGTAATCACATAAGTGATCATACCACTTGCTCTTCTATCGATTCCCGTCTGATGAAAGGACCAGGAGTCGCTGGATCAGACATATCAGGTAATACACATGTTGTGCATGATGGAACATAGTCAAGTTAGCTACCTAGCTAGTAGCGACGAGTAGCGAGCGCGTTAGTTAGCATTACATTACTTAGCCTTGTCATTTTTAGTAGCCTTACCATGAAGTTATTATTTTATTACATGAAGTAAGAGTAAGAGTAGTCATGATGGTAAGTATTTCGTGAAACATTTGAAGAGTAGCCTACTGCGCCATCCACCGGGTGCTATGGAAGCAGTTCAGGGAGAGTCGAAGGCAGGCAGGGAGCTTTGCATGACAGATTCTTCTGGACGTGTTTCATTGTGATGACAGTAAGGGTGACAGTAAGGGTGTCACCCTTAAGGGTGAGTCAATCTGTTTGTTGGAAAGACAGTAGTTGAGTGATTACTGAGAGAAAATTATTAGAAGAGATAATTATTCAAAGTGTTGTTACTGACCTTTTTGTCTTTTATTTCCTTTCCCTCACCTGTAACTGCTGAGACCCTGAGGAACATGCACACTGACCTGCTCTGGTAACCTGATTTCCACTGTACGTAATAGTATTTGGTTATGGTATATTATTTATATACATCAAAGGCAAAATGCACCCCCCAGAGACACACATGTATTGAGTGTGGCACAATGCACCCCCCAGAGACACACATGTATTCAGTGTGATATTTTGCATAGGTCATGTGAAATCATCTTTACACACTAGAAAACTGTAGGAGCAGCAACTTGTTTTGAAATTGAATTTTTAATATCCGAAAATGAAGTTGATCTGTTTTCTTTATTCTTCTCTCTTCCCAGCTCCATCCATCACCATGCTCTGTTCCTGCAGGTCCTGCTTGCTAATCATTATGCTCATATTTTTTTACACAATTACAAATAAAGTCAATGTAGTGTATGACATGAAGTTGTGCTTCATTCGGAGTCAATAATACATTCATTCTGCCTTCAACTGCACAATGACTGTGGACTGCACCGACATCCATGTAGCTGCCCCCCAGTAAGATGAACCAAGAGGGTCGCCATTATGCCCAAGGACATCCAGCTGGCACGCCGCATCCGCGGAGAGAGGGCTTAGACTGACCTGAGACCAGCACACCCAAACACAACGGCTGTAGAGCCACCTACAGTTTCAAAGAGTTGCAATCCTTCGTTATTATAATGATTAAACTGGTTCATGTGTCACTTAGTTTACTGAACCGTGATGAATGAAAGAAATGAGTGAGGTAGTGGTTTAAAGAAGTTACAAAGACATTTTATTTCGAGGCCCCTTTCAGGACACCCAAGGTCGCCTTACAGTGCATTTAAAAGTGTTAAAACAGCTAAAACAAAAACGGAACACAATTTAATTGAACCGACAAGGCAATACAGCAGCATAAAAGCATAAAACAGGCAGGACAAGAGTGTGGAGTGACAGAGTGAGAGGGGGATCTGTGATAGCAGGTTGAATGTGTTTTAGAGTGAGTAGGCCAGTTTAAACAGGTGGGTTTTGAGGTGGGATTTGAATGTCGTGATGGAGTCAGACTGTTTGATGTGTGGAGGCAGAGAGTTCCAGAGCCTGGGCGCGGTGCAGCTAAAAGCCCTGGCTCCCATGGTGCTAAGGCGGGAGGTGGGGACAGTCAGGAGTCCGGCTGAGGATGAGCGCAGGGAGCGGGAGGGGGTGTATTCCTGGAGGAAGTTTGAGAGATAGGTGGGGGTGAGGTTGTTGAGGGCTTTGTATGTAAGCAGCAGGTTTTTGTAGACAATCCGGTGCTGAACAGGGAGCCAGTGAAGTTGGATGAGGATGGGGGTGATGTGGTCAGACGATTTGGTACAGGTAATGATCCGGGCAGCCGAGTTTTGAATGATTTGGAGTCTGTTGAGTAGTTTTGTGGGTAGGCCAGAGAGGATAGCATTACAGTGGTCAATCCGGGATGTGACAAATGCCTTAACCAGGATTTCGGTGCTGGATTGGGAAAGGGATGGGCGGAGTCTGGAAATGTTGCGGATATGGAAGAAGGCAGTCCGGGTGATGTTTTTTATGTGGTGTGCAAACGAAAGGGTGCTGTCCAGGATGACGCCAAGGCTTTTGACTTGGCTGGTGAAGGATACAGGGAAGCCGTCGATCATGATGCTTGGGGGTGGGGTGGTTAGGATTTTGGAGAGGGTGTTTTTTGAGCCGATGAGCAGGGCCTCAGTTTTACTACCATTTAGCTTCAGGAAGTTCCTGCTCATCCAGCTCCTGATATCCTGGAGGCAGGTGGTGAGGGAGGTGGGCGGGAGGGCGGTGTTGGGTTTGGTTGAGATATAGACTTGCGTGTCGTCAGCATAGCAGTGAAAGTGGATGCCATGGTGACGGAGGATTGTGCCTAGTGGGAGGAGGTAAATGATGAATAGGAGTGGACCCAATACTGATTAATATATGAGTAACAGGTCAGTGTAAACACAAGCTTCTGTCAATTATGGATCATTCAAACTATATACAAATAATATGTAATAAAGTATTCTAAAATAAGTATTCGGTATATTCCTTGATAGCTTTTGGAGAAGGTTGTTTTTAAGTTTACTAAAATCTATCATTTCAACTGTTTCACTTTATAAAAAGGAACAGGTGAGTAGAGCATTATTGAGTTTCTTATTCTGTCAGTAAATTATCCAAATGAAATGTTTATCATTATTTTAGTCAACCCTAAACAAATTGATTGTACCTTTTTAATAATGACCTTACATGGTTAAGTTAAATTAACTTCAGAAAATCAAATCTGTTCTGAGAAAAAACTATTAAATGTTTAAAGATAGGAACTTGCCATCCCACTGAAGAACAGTCCGTAGAGATTTAAAGGAGTAGTTGTAGTTCAGTCCAACGTTTCATTTGGATTCATTTCTCCAACAGTCAACTATTTTCATAAAGAATAAATCAAGCCCCCGACCCCCATGCCCCTTCACCAGCTCCGGCACGGTGACAATGGCCTGATGTTGAGGCCGCGGCTCTGGCTCAGGTGACAAAAGCCATGCCATGCCACACTGTGCGCCCCTCAGTGCAGACCTGAACCAGTCTACATCCTGAGTGGCGATGTCTCTGGCCAGTGGGTTGTATGTCTCCTCTCACTGTTGGTAAAGTTGAGACACCGGCTGGACTACTTTGGAAGTGCCAGGCTTCCTCCACTGGCACTCAACATCTGTGGAGCTGATCTGCCACATGGCACATATTGCCAATGCTGCAGCGTGGCGGCATTTGTACATCCCCCGTGCACAATCACAGACAGCGCTCTGCATCGCGCCATCGTCTCCCATGCAGATCTGTACAAATAAAGTAAGTACCATGTTTGTTAGCATGCTATAATAGATTGAATGAGCAATAATACAAGGATGGTCCGGATCTGGGGGTGGGAGGGGTTATTTTTCCATAGTTTTGTCCTCTTGTCTGATTGTTGTTATTGTTTGTTTTTTCTGTATTTTTTGTAATTTGTGTTGTACTGGTTGTGATTGTAGCCTACATTGTATTTTTCTAAATGTGTATGAATACATTTTTGAAAAACATTTGATCAACAATAAAAAAGGATTTGGTCAGGATCTAGACTCAGTGTGTAGTTTATTAATTAATCAATGCTCTCTACATTAAGAAAACACATACCGGTGTACCAGAGGGAGTCACACACAGCTGTGCCTGGATAACCAAACAAATTGACAAGATAACCAAAACCCTTGAATCTACACACAGCAAATACACTCAAATGACACAACGAGAGGTAAAAGGAGATCACACATACAGTATAGTCGATATAAAACTGGCCGCTTCAATCTGAAGAGCAACTAAAACAAAACACGGGAGTGTACCTTGTTCTTGTGAACACTAATGTTATCCACAGCATACACACAGACCACGAAGTTCTAAAGGAGAACACTAGTTACTGAAACAAAACACGTTAGTGTACCTTGTTAGCTAATGTTAGCTAGCTGACATTAACGTTACACATTGCACTCATATTACTCACCAACATCTTGTAAAGCCAGTCCCGCTGCTCTTACATAACCGACTAACTCCCCTTTCATGTATGTACAGCTCTCAACGTGTCCAGACTTGTAGTGATGTTCACCTCGTTTTATACTTTTATTCTCATTCTGAAAGAAACAGGTGAAATTTGCTAACGTGACGGCCGTCTTTGTGATGGTGACGCGTATTGTGCGAGACCAAGAGACCTGTAGTTCACTCAGCGGTTTCACACAAAAAAATGTGTAACTTCACAGTTTTACGACACATTTTTATTTTTTTGACTTGCAAAATATTCTTTTAAATTGACAAACATCATATGTGTTATTCGTGGCACAATTCAAACGGGATCAAAAGATAACCTTTCTCTCTCCATTGACTTCAATGTATAATGTTACACTTCCGGGGTCCCATGGAGGCTCTCGGAAAGGGAGGGACTTCGCCTCTCTATACGTTTCGCAGGGGCAGGGCCCCCAAACAGCATCTTGCATAGGGCCCCCAAAAAGCTAGAAACGGTCCTGGTTCCTACTAAGCTCAGACATGTATTTTAGTAACCTTTTGAGGGTTGGTACAGGCCCTTTCACAAAGAAAATGTTCCATTATTCGTAATAGGGGCACATGTATTACATTTTAGAGAAATTCTTTTTAGCATGTAATTTGTTTTAATAAAGTTATTTTTAAATAGTTTATTTTATTATTTTTTTGGCACGGTAGACTACTGCTTTTTCATGAAGTCCCTTGCTTTGATATGAACATACAATTGGAAAATAAACATTGATTTATTTTTGCATTGTAGACAGATACCTCTTAATGTGATCTTCTCTCCATATCTGGAGTTGTACAATGGCTTCTTTTTGGAGCGTCCAAGCAAAAACTGTAAAGCAAGCCTTGAGGGCTCAAATAATATGGCAATGGGAAAAGCCAACCTGGAGAGCTTACATTTCACAGTGCACAGGTTCAGTGAACCACAACACAAACTTGAACTGAACCATAGTCAGACAGTAGTGTATTTTAGAAGTTTCTGAGCTATTTTGGAATGCTCAGACATGTGCAAAAGAGCTGACTAATAACAGTTTAGTTTTGATAGAGGGATGCAAAACACAATCTGTGATAACACCCTAAGATGGTGCTAACATCACCATTTGGAATTGTTCTTGTACGCATGTTAGCATTAGCATTAAGTAAGACTCACGGCGCCACTAGCCTGGCCTTGATCAGAAGAAAATCTTCATTGCAATCCCAAAATGTTTCTGCATCATAATAAGATTATTTGGTTTGAAGCGGACGAAAGAGCAGATGTTCTGGGACATTATTTAAAGATGCTAACATATCTACCTGTCATTGCTGCTTCAGTTGTGCTTATTTTTTCCGTTCTGCCCCCATTATCAGCCAAATTACCACTTGCCCAGACCCCTTCTTCTTCATTTAGGTTTATTGCCATTCTCCACCTGTCCACCAGATGCCCTCAGACCTTTCCCATCAATCTTGGTCACATGACTCACACAGACTTCTGCTCACCTGTATCTCGTCCCCTAATCACCCTGTCAGTATAAATACCAACCCGTTTTTCTCAGGCAGTTTCTAAATTGTCAATGTTTTGCCATCCTTGCTTATCAGCCATCTGAACCTGTAACCTCTAGTCTGAACTCTTTAACCTGAAATATGTAGCCTTTGCCTGCCTGTCTGTAAGCATAATCCCACTCATTTTATTAAATTGCCTGAACTGTTTCTTTCTTCTGCTTTCACCCACCTTCCTGACATCTACGTATGTGTGGTGCAAAAATGCCAAAAGTTAACTGGCAGGTCCTCAGCACACTGAAAGGATACAACTTCACTTTCCATCATAACTCTCGACTCTCAAAAATAGAGCGCTTTCTGTGTACACACTTGCACAAACATGCACACACACAAATAAAATCTCTTTCTCCGCTTTACCTACTCTCATTATGTGTGGTAGTACAACACATTGTGCTGTTGTGTCAGATGAGAGCGATGACAGCTGACAGGAACACGTTGATATGACACAAAGGCAACAAGACTTGCTGAAAGACAGATACTACTTCCCCTCCCCTCTCCCCCCATAACCCCTCATATCTGATCCAGTTGGAAGTGATGTGTAAGTGCTCCACAACAATGAAAAGGGAGAACAGGGGGAGGAGGTAGAGGAGCTTGGGGTATCAAAGTATGGAGCAAGGTAGGTGGGAGATCCAAAGTCATCAAAAGCTTAATCTCTTGCTCAAGATTTTGATCTTTAATTCTGGTTCTTCTTTGCTTTTTCATAGCTAAAAAGCAACACCACCGGCTGGATGCTGTCATGTTCTCCTTGTATCTGCATTGTTGTTGTTGTTGTTTGTGGAGTTGTTTCGATGAAGATAAAAGCAGAGCGAGAATTTGAGAAGAAACGGTTGTAGAAGTTAAGACTCATATTAATCTTCTCTGCACCGTGGATCTCTTTCTCTCTGTGCATTGTTCTCTCATCTGTCTCCATGTACATTTCAGTTTAAACTGTTTAATATTTAAAAACAGAGAAGCTTGCTGCCAATGCATTATGGTTATAAAATCCTCTCTTGCTCTTTGCATATTCCTGTTTTTGGTCTGCAAATTGCATCACAGCATATACTTAATACCTGTCACTGTAATATAAATAAAATATAGTAAACTGGTACAAACATCATCTTCCAGTGGCAACATGTTAAATATGCTTACACATCTATATTACACCCTGTTGTATTATTAACATCACACAACATTAATGAACGAAATAGTGTCAATTGTCAAACATTTAAATATGTATACAATATATAATTATAGTTGTATTTTAAAATCATAGCCCCTTTAATTAAAGTCATTATTCAACAACGAGTATGATAAATGACTCCTAGTAGGTGACACTTATGAAGGAGATCTAAAAAGGCACAAGTAAAGGGAAAGTAGGAGTAGTGTATATTGTGCAGATATAATCCTAACTGGTGGGCAAAAGCTGGAAAGAAAATGTTATTGTTCCCCTTTAGTGGCAACAGCTGCTGTCCTGCAGTGACAGATAATAACTTACCAAATATGCAATACAAGTAATAACATGTTGGAATCATGTTGCACTGGCTAGGAAATAGCAAACAGAATACAAATTAAAAAAAATAATACATGCAAAAGGACAAAATCCCATGAGTCATCATGTATTAACTTTACTAGGAGGGGTACACCTACGAAAAGTATGCAATCTTATTGCTTGTTATTTGTCCCCTGAAACTTTTTTAATGACATCCCTAGCTACATTTACCATGACAGTGTATTTGTATTCTTTCCCATCTAGATGATGTCCAAAACCAGGAAGAAAAGTTCCAAAATGGAATAGACCCAATTAAAAGTAAATCATAATTTGTCCTACATCTCAAAATAAATACAAAAGGGCATTCTTATGTACAGTATACATTAAAAGTAAATATTACTTATTTTATTTGTTATTAACACATTTTTTTCTTTCCCTTCTATCTGATGTTTCTCATTGTAATGAGGCCACACCCCAGGCCGTTATGATTATAATGTATTATTCTTATACATTTTCTCTCTGTGCTTTTATTTCAGTTTTTGTATATGTAATGTCTGAATGATTACAAAAATGACAATAAAGAGTATTAAATATTACTTAATGTAAAATACAAAGAATTGATGGAGACATTAAAACAATTGACACTTAACAAATTGCAATGTCTTATCCATTGATGTAACATGTCTAATAGGATTGAAATCATTCAAAAGTGTTAAAACCTTACTACAAACTTCCCAGTAAGCAACGGAAACATCACTGCATCTTCATGTCAAGTGTATTCCTTCCTCATCTGATACTCTGGACTCATACACTGCTGTACCTGTGATTACCAATAGGGAGCGGCAGTGTCACACTAAGCTGTGATTTCTCTCTCCGCTGGCATGTTGAGTGCTGAGTGTTGAAAGCCATCACAGCGGGAGGATGGCACGCAGTCAGCGGCAGCCCACAAAGATAAGAGAAAACACAGGCAGTCCAGTCCAGAATACACACACACGCACACATACACGGTTTTAACTGCACTGAATGGACTGGAAGTGTGAGGGGGAAAAGAAGGAAGAGAGATGGATGAGAAGACCAATAGGAGAGAAAGGAGGCTAGACAGAAAAAGTGATGGCAAAAAAAGAGTAGGCCAGTAGTGAGATTAGGAGAGGAACGAATGGGGTTATGGAAAGAGATGCATTTAGGTAAAGGCCAGAAGAGAAAGAAAGGTAAGTAAAGAGATAATGAAAATGAGGAATAAAGAACACATTTTGAGAAAAAAGGAAGACAAAAAAGTAAAAAAGGCCAAAACATATAGAGATAGATGAATGGGAAAATGAGACACGTGAATCATCATAAATCAGGAGAGAGAAAAATAAGATACTAAATTCAATTTAGAAGCCTTAAGCCATTCTGTTAAAAAAAAATCAACACACAGGTTGTACATAGCACTTTCAAAGAGGCACAATAATCAGGACTCTAGCAGCACGTTGATTTTGGTTTTGCAACAAGAAGAAAATGTATAAAAATAATTCTTCAGCTTGTTACGTTCAATTGGAAAGAGTCTAAATTGCCTTTTGGAGGGCAGAAGTTGTTATAATCTGGTTAAAACATGCAAGGAATCAGAAAGGATACTCTGTCTGTCATTTTAGAATACTATTTACAAAAACAACATTAAGTATGTTGTAATTCAAGTATGTCAAAGGCAGTTTGCCAAAAATACCAGGATGTCTGCATCAGGTCACATTTTGTACAGCCTGTCCTCCTCCAAAAAACGACCAAATAGGTTGATTGTTCAGCAGCTTATTACGACCTCTTGTCACATTTGAAAGTTTAGCACCTCTAGTGGTCGTGTAAGAAACAGCAATTTGCGGCATATGGGCTGATGCTCCCGTTGATTGCAAATGCTCCGGAGGGTCGTATATTCACAAATAACCCTCTCTGGAAAATCCTTAATTGTAGAATAGTTTGGCCATTAAAATGCTTTTTGATTAGATTTTTAGCGAAAAGTGTATATTGTACTTTTAGAATCCAGGTCCAGTGGATGTGTAGGATCTATAGTTTGACAGATATTACGAAGATTACTTGAGGTCTCGCGAGGAGAACGTGTATATACTACGTCTTTCGACCAGTGCCCATGTAAAGTTAGCGTCAACCCTCACAGTTTTTCCGGTCTCAAAGTTTTCATAATAAAACCGTAATCCCCTCACTGTCAAATGATTTTACAGTGATATCTGCAGTACTCATCCACAAAAAAACATCAGTTTATCCTTGTTAATTATAACAACATTGATTGGTTTAAAAACACAAAAGCAGTGTACAAAATGTACTTTTTTTTACTTAAGTACAAGAGAGTACTTCTTCCACCTCTGCCCTACTCTAAACCCTTCTCAAGTCCATTTTCCTCTTTTAACCCTCATCTCCACTCCATCTTCTTCTTACCTTCTTTTACCTCACATTGCCTCTCTCTCTTCTCCAACACTACCTTCTTTCCAGACCCTCCTACACTTCCTTACTTCCTTTCTCTCTTTACTCCCCCTTCTTTCCTTTTGCCTTCACTCTTCTCGTTAATTCCCCTTTTCTATGTTTCCATCACCCCTGTCCCTCCCTCTGTCTCGGAGCATTGGCTGTTGATGAGCGTAGTGACAGATTGCAGCAGGTTATCAGCTTCCTCACTGCTTACAGGGGACAGCCCGCCACAGTCCCTTCATCTGGAGGAGGGATGGGGAAAGAGAAAATGTACCTTTACCCTTCTATAATGTTTACCTTTCTCATTTATCCTCCTCTTTAAGTCTTTAGTCCTTATTGCATATATATGTTTACCCCCCTGCATCCTCTCTTTTTCCTTTCTCTCTTTTCTGCCTGTATTTTTAAGTATGTCTGCATCTTTTTGTCTTTCTCCGCCTTGATCTTATTTATCATTCCTGTTATCCTGCTCTCTTATACCCTTTCCCACTGAAGCAGTTCCAGGGCCAGCTCGGAGGAAGTGCCCATTTGTGAACCAGATCGTCCTGTATTCACCGCAGCAAACGGTGGTTTGCATCTAACACCCAAAAACAGCTGGTCACGATTTGAATACTTAAAAAAATAATAATATTATTGTCATATGCATAAAGTTAAAGTGTAGAAATGGTAATGAAATTCTTCTGACCTGAGCTCCTGCAACAATGCAACATATATAATAAAATAAAAAATTGTGCAAAAAGTCTATATGTCAATAGAATATGGGATATGTACAAGAACAGAATATGAAATTAAATAATGTAAATTAAGACAAAATAAATACGGTTAAAAAGGGTTAGGGTTAGGGGGGTTTAGGGTCTGTATGCCGTCTCGTCGCTGTCGGTGATCTGGCATTTGACGATCGTGTCGTCGGCAAACTTCATGATGGTGTTGGAGCTGTGTGTGGCCACGCAGTCGTGAGTGAATAGGGAGTAGAGGAGAGGGCTGAGCACGCAGCCTTCAGGGGCTCCGGTGTTGAGGATCAGGGTGGAGGATGTGATGTTTCCCACCCGCACTGCCTGGGGTCTGCCTGTCAGGAAGTTCAGGATCCAGTCACAGAGGGCGCTGTTGAGCCCGAGGTCTCTGAGCTTGATGACCAGCTTGGAGGACACAATGGTATTGAAGGCTGAACTGTAATCAATGAACAGCATTCTCACATATGAGAGGGCAGTGTGGATGGTGAGGGCTATGGCGTCGTCTGTGGACCTGTTTGCTCTGTAGGCAGACTGCAAGGGGTCCAGAGAGTGAGGGAGGGAGGACGTGATGAATGTTTTGACTTCAGGCTTACCTCGGAGGCTGGGGCGAGATTAACCTGAGCAATAAAAGTTCATGGCGACGGGGAAGAGAATTAAGTTGTTACAAGCAGTAGCGCTCAGATTGCAAAGTGACTAGACCAGTGTTTCTCAAACTTTTTCATTCCAAGGACCACTTAACCAATAAAAAAACACTTGCGGACCACCTAACTCCACAAATATCAAAAAACACATCGTTTTTCTAGAACAGATTACAAATCGCCTGAAAATTGTACAAACATGTGGCAACATGTGTAATGAAGGTGTTGCACTGGGCTATATCATGCAACTTAACCTCGCTCCATTGCGGAGATATTCCCGCGAGAGTGCGGAAAACTGAAATGTATTTATTTAAAATGTGAAATGTTACCAATATACTCACGGACCACTAGGGGGCACTCACGGACCACCAGTGGTCCGCGGACCACACTTTGAGAAGCACTGGACTAGATGAACACACACATAAAAAACACACTTATATAAAGTCAGGCAACACTAACCAGGCATAGTGCAATGCTGTTTGTTTTGACCTTTTACTCATAAACACGACGCAGCACGAGCATCGACCCGTCCACTATTGCTATCGTTTGTGGTGTAACAGTGATGTCATGACCTGGCACCACTCATGAACTGAGGGGGACCCAAGTTCCCATCAGCAAAAACATGTGGGTTTGCTATCCTGGCTCCAAAATGGTGGAATGAGCTCCCCATTGACATCAGGACAGCAGAAAGCTTACACACCTTCCGGTGCAGACTGAAAACTCATCTCTTTCGACTCCACTTCGAGCGATAGAATTACTAACAAAGAACTGCTAACAGAGCACTTGTATACTAATACAGGACTGGCTTATCTATAGCCAGTTGAGTAGCACTTGAAATCAGTGTGCGAACTATACCACGGTCTCCGGGGGAGCCGGGATTTTTTTGTGTGGGGTGGGGGGTAAATGCTGATCCGTGCATTAATAGCAACAGCACAGACATAGGCCTATTATAAAGAGAAAATCTGTTGCACACGGGGTGGTGACACAGGTCTACATTTACATGAAACGTCCCGATGGATCAGGTTCATGTCAACAGATTTCCCGAGCATGTATGGGCTACGAAAACTTCGATCAACTTGATTATAAATAATCCACGGACCACCAATGTAACGTTTGACTGTTTAATTAAATCAAATTAAAATGACTCAAAAACAGGCTACATTGTTTCACATAGGCTATAGCCTATTACGGCTGTAGCCTACACAGAGCCGAACACACGCGATAAGAGCAGCCAGCGGCACCAACCATGAACAATATTAATATTAATAATACAGCTACAACACAACCCTCTCACTGCCTGGAGAGACGCGACGCCACACACACTACACAACGGCTCGTCTTCTTGTGTCTCTTCAGCCCCCAAGTTAACGTTAGCTGTCAAGTTAGCACTAGCACTGACCTTAGCTCCCTCCACTCTCGGTTCTGTTGTAGCAGCAGTCACAACGTACGATGTGCTACCACCAGCTACATTCGGTTGGTCTTCTTGATCAGGTTGTTTGGCCGTCTTTTTAAAGAAACTGCCCAAAGTAAGTTGTTTTTTTCAGCAGCAGCAACAATGCCTGGTAAACATGCAGTGCTAACTAAACGAGCTTGTGAGTGAGTGGGTAGTGGGTGGAGCTGCAGGCAGCGTGCACGGTGCAAGCAGGCGACACTTTTTTCATGAATCATAAACTCTAAATATAATTTTATTTCACTTATTTTACACCTTTGAAAAAAAAAACATGCCCAAAATGGAATTTATTTGGTCATCATATCAGTATTTTAGAGAGCTCCCCCCAAATTTCACAAACCATGTTCCCAGGGGAGCTCATGTCACCACTAGGGGAGCTATAGCTCCCCCTGCTCCCCTCCAGTTCGCACCCTGCTTGAAATGTTTGGCTCTATAAAACCTGATGTACTTATATGATTCTGTTTTCTTCAAGGTTGTGTCTTCTTGGTCGAATGTACTTATTGTAAGTCGCTTTGGATAAATGCAATGTAATGTAATGTAATGAACTGGGCTATGGAAAAATAACTTATTCCTAAACTGCGAAGAACTGGATCTTGTTTGGTGGGAAAGGGGTATAATTTGTCCATTCATCTTTCCTCCTTCATCTTGGTATGTTTCCTATCCAAATCCTAATGTTTTTCTTTCCCTCTGTATTTTCTTTCAGTCTTCAAATCTTCATCTGTTAAACTCACATTCTGCCTTTCAGAAAAATGAAAGTCTCTTCCTCTCCCTACTTCCTTGTTTGTCTCTCTCCTCCTCCTCTCCTCCATCAGGCAGTGATCAGTAACAGTTGTTGTCCCGGGAGGGAAAACAGACGGATGACAGCCTGGTTGCTTGGAGTTAAATAAACACCCGGCTTCACACACTGTCCCCCACCGATAATAGACGAGGAGGAGTACAAGGGAGGGATGAAGAGAGAGGAGGAGAGGTCAGCATAAGAGCAGGGAGTAGATTTTTGTCTTCAAAAGAAGTAAATCCTACTTATACTAATTGACAGACAGCACTAGGAGGTTAACCACACAACTGATGTATGCAAATTAGACGTAGGGATGAGTGAGGTCGAGGGCGATGGAATACAAGATGGGATGGGATCGAAAGGTCAATAATGGAAGGTGAGGCTGTGAGGTCTTATTTTGAGGAGCTTGTCACCTGTGTCATGTTTGTTGAAAGTTTTATTAAAGTTCCTTCAACTACATCTCTGATGAGAGAAGGTGAGGGTTTAGTGGGGAGGGGAAGAGGGGGAAGAGTTTAGACACAGCTGTTTAGAGATGGACATTTGGTGTGGAGAGTAGAGACAGTTAGTTATAAAATGGAAATCCTGAATTGTAACCAGCGTTTAGAAATAAAGTTAATTCCGATTTGTTTTAATCATATCTCACATTGAAGTTTCTACAGTATATACAACAACAACACAAGTATATTGTGCTATTGTATTATTTCAAACTGCTGAATTGTTGTGGGAAGTGTTTGGCCATGCTGTTGTTAAGAGGAATCAGCTCAGAACGTGCAGCAGAAAAGGAGACCAGGTTTTAATTAAAAGGGATTATATTGTCTTTCAAGGTTAAAGCAAGCTGTTCCAGGTTTGATATTTTAGTTCTGTCTTTCCATTGGAATAAAATCGTTTTTTTTGCTACAGTAATTGCAATTAGGATGAAGGGTTGAAGATGTTGTGGGATGTTAAGAGAGTGAATTGAAATAGTAAAAATAATATAATTGAAAGTTTTTCTTCCCATCATTACAAGTATTTACTTTGAGAATTTGCTTTTATGGTAAGGGCACTGCTAAACTAGACAACATTAACTATTGACATAAACTCATGTCCTGTGGCTAGGGTGACCAGGTGCCAACAAGACACATTTGGGACAAAGAGAAGGTTTGTGTGGGACAATGTTGGACATGTATTGCTTGATTTTAATTTGACTTTAACTATATATATTAATTGTTGTTCTTTTCTTTTCACTATATCTGTAAAGCGTCTTTGAGCACCTGTAAAAGCGCTAACAAAATAAATGTATTATTATTATTATGTTACCACAATGGTGAGAGTATATATGGACATCTAAGAGTCACTTAGATGTCCATATAACCTTTAAAATTAGACATTTGTATTGAAACAATTAGCATATGAATAAAGGGTTGAATGTAGTAGTAAAAGGGGTAGTTAGGACACAATTGCAGCACGCTAGACCAGAGTATGAGTTTGTAAGGACTTTTATTAACCTTGATGCGTGTATATAACAAGAAGTTCGCAATGTCCAACAAAAAATCTCCCGCGGAAACACCTCTCAGTTCAGGGCAGGATAAATCCACAGCAGGAAATAGAGAAAAACTCACAACGGAACACAAACCGGTGAAATGCCTAGCAGCCTCCAGAGCAGGCAAACAGGAGCCTCCTGTACTGACCTGGATTCCAACACGGGTTGGAATCCAGGTCAGTACAGGAGGCTGAAACAGTCAATGGGGAATCCACATAACAGGTAGCTCCAAACCCCACTTTAAAAATTAACAATTCCATGCGCGATTGACATAAGAACTACTGTATGGCAAATGTCACAAAAGAACTCTCTGGGAATTGCCCTCCACTGTTTTTACATATCATTTCAGGACTCTTGGAAGCAGCCACATCTTTTCTTTATTATCATTTATCATATTCGGGCAACAACTGCTTCCCGGTAGCTTGTGCTTTTTTGTGCCAGTTGGCAACGTAGGCAACGAGAATGATGACAGGTTGGCTAGCCCTTGACCCCACCCATGTATGTGTTGAATGATTTACATCTGACACAGTCAACGGTGATAGCCCGCTCTTGTTTTCTACACTGCCATTGGACAAAAGGCAAGTTTTAGAAAAGCAACTGTCAATCAGACGCGGAACAAGTTACACTATAGCAGTCCAGCACAGAGCAAGACATCTGGTCACCGTAGTCTCGGCAGATACACAGAGTGAAGAAAAAACATTGAAATGAAATGCTACTTTTTTCGGTCTGCCATCCCTGAAATTGCCAAAAATACTGATGGGAGAAAATAAAAGGTAAAAAATATCATCAACTATTCATGTGTTTGAGTGCTTTTATGCAAATCCTAATGACTGATTCCTTGGTTAGAATTACACCTTTTACAGACTTGATCCTCTGCAAATTGGAAATAATGAATGCTGAGCTTTAGATGGTGTTTTTCTTATAGCTCCCAAGTGAATATATGAAGCAATTGAGGAAATAACTCTCCGTTCTGTGCAGATTAACTCCCGCTTTGAACACACAAAACGTTCTAAATGTTGTCAGTCTTTAATCTAACCTGTTTGGTGTTATGCATGTAAATGTACTGCACCTAAGAAATACTAATGGTTGCATTAACTATTCTCAATTAGGTTTATCTGCATAGCCATTTATTTGTGCGTTTCTTTAAGCTAAAGTTAAAGGCACTGATAATATATGCACTATATAACACTACTGTTTGATAATTTTTGGGCCAGCGGTGTAGAAAGGAAGTATTAAAAAAACAGATTTACATCATGAGGCAAACGCAAATGCTCTGCAACCTGCATCTGTAATTTGTTTTTGAAAATACATATCACCATTAAACATCAGAATCAGAATACCTTTATTAGTCCCACAGAGGGGACATTTGCATCGTTGCAGCAGGAAAGAGCCACAGACAGCTTAATGTTACCTATGTTAAGAAAAAAGTACTAAGTTATGATATAATAGAACAAAAATAAAAGTAAAAGAAAAAATACTTTCCAAAATACAAATCCTGTAACAGTTCTTAGAATTTAGCAGCCCGGTATATATTACACAGTTATTAATGGCTTATGTATATAATATAATGTATAGCACATAGTATGATGGTATTTAACTGCAGCAAAACTACTACTTGTTACTACTACATACTATTCATATGACTTGTTTTTTATCTGGAACTATGACTTAAGTCGAGATAACTGTTGGAAAACTATTTGGTTTAGGTAGGGGTAAGTTTGTGTATAAAAGACACAAATGTTGTCTGACTCTCAACAGTCCAGGATCACCCTAAAAAATATAGATATTTTAAACGTTTTATCAAAACTTCTTGATATTCAGCTGGTAAATAAATAACTACATTCCGAAATAGTGTTCTTTACCTATTTCAATTAAACATTGATTGAGAACATAAATAAATAGAAAAACAGCAGGCTTTAGCATTATCAGCTGTTTCTGGTGTAAACTGCCAAAGAAAATAAACAAAAACTCTCTCTTCCAAAAAGAGAGGGCACAGCTTAATAAGTTGCCAATAGAAGTTACTAATCTAAAAATAACAAGTAAGATCAAATAAGAAAGCTAAAAGTTCAATAGTATAATCTAGCAGCAGAAGCTGCAAAGGGCTGCATGCACGGTTGACACATGCATACTATAACTGATATCTAGAACTGATTTATGTTAAAAGGAGAAACCCAAACTCTGATTATTGTTTTTGTGTAGAGTACAAACTTTGATATTAATTGTATAGCAGTCAATAAAAAAATTATCTGTATTTAAACTGACTTATTTTTGCCCCAAATCCAAAGAGAAACAACCCTTATTGTGCAAAATAATTTCAATCAAGCATGTTATGCATGTATAGCTTCTGGTTTTCCCTGCAATAAATATAACAAGTCACTGTGAATGAGAAGACAAAAAAACAAGTTGAGTCGCACACAAAATAACTCCAGTTAAAGTGACAGAAAGTCCAGGGAGAAATATACAACTGTGTAACTACTACAGTGTTTGATTGACAGGAAATCTCTGGTTAGTGTAGTGGAAGAAAAGCACAACGAAACAATAATGAGCACTTAGCAGCACATGTGGAAACCAAGCACACACATCCAAGCCCCCTCAAAAATAAAAAGAGGATCCTGAGGATACTCACTTTAAGGTTTCCAGTGCAGGATCCAGATGTATTGTCTCTGTGGAGCCGGGCTCATTAAAACATGCCAGGACTGCCGTCATGAGATAATACTTGATATAAACCCAAGTGTGTGACCTACTTTATTATACGTGTTACCTGTAGACACCCACACACTATAACTCTTCTCTCACATTCAAACACACTTATTATTATACTTTCTCCTTTGTTGTACTCTTTTTTCCCGATCACATACATATAAACACACTCAGCTAACAGTCACCCTGTGTGGTGGGAGCTTTCACCAACACGTCTGATTTGACAAGATTCTATCTTGTGTTACTGTGGAAGGGCTGTTTGTTTAGTGAACACCTGTTTAGTTTCTTATTATGTATTAATCATTTTCTGTTAGCCTCTTTTATAGGCCTAATGATTAAATATTTGTGGTTTATAATGTTTTTTATTTATTCATCTGAGACTGTTTTTAATAAACCAAACTCCTGTGTCCTGCTGCCTTGCTGATTGGTCCCTGACAACAGTATATGAATTGATGTTGTATTGTATTGAATGGTATTCAGTCAACATGTGTATCTGTTTGCATGAGGACTTCACTTCAAAACATTATGTGTTTTGAAACCACTGCTGGATTTCCAAGAACAGCAAAAACACGGTGAAACCATAACATGATGATCCAACTGTCCAAAGTACAGATTCAGTCAAAGAGTGAATGATGTAAGGTTTTTTATTATCTGTGAATATATGAAGACATTGTATTGGACAACTGTTTTCTTGCAAGTAGACACTCGAAATCATAAGCTTCTGCCGCAAGTCATTTTCTTGAGATATCAAGATTTTTCACAATCATGAGCTTTAGTGTATTATGGTGCATACACAGTGGCGACTGGTCATTAGGGGCACAGCCCCACCTAGTGTCAGCAGAAAGTATTAAAATAATAATTAAAACAAAATGCAAAAAATAAATTAAAATATATATAAAATATATTTTAAGATCATGTTTAATCATCTGATTCGTCTGTACATTGCTGTTTTAGTCTGTGTTATTATAATTGTCTACACTGTCTACAGTGTGTGCCTATTGAGCTGTTTAGAGCCATATGGGACAAAACCCGATCCTGCCCCTCCCTCTCACTGTCTAAGTGAACGGTGACTGTAAAAACTACACTGCGCATGCTCAGAGTATTTTCCTATTTAATGTGTGGCAAAAAAATAATGACCATAGGGGCATAGAGCTGCCATCCACACCATACGTCCTCTCACATAATTCAGAGCTGATTGGCTGTAAGTACGTGTGCCGCGAAAAGTGTGGTGTGTGAAGAGGAAGAGAGAGACGCGTCCTAAAACCAGGAAGTAAGCTGCGCATGGCTTCCCTCCACAAAAAAGCAATGGGATTTATCCATAGGATTTTAGAAAATAGCTCCAAATAAGATCTGTGGGAAACGTACCTGTTAGATAAATGCACGTTTTGTTCAGCCGGATAATATCCACATGTCCACCCTACTTATCACTTCCGAATCATAAATCTATCGATTAGATTTATGATAGACTTTTGAAACTACAAGAAGATAGGGAGGACTTTTACAAAAAAGTAATAGAGATTTTTGTCCAGAAGGATAGGCAAATGGACTCCATCTTCAAGTCAAGGTAAGACCACAATTGTATTGAAAATGGGATCTTACTAAGAGAGAACAATTCAATATTTAAATGATAAAATTACATTTTTTGGGTATCCTTCTGTTGAACTGTTTGTTAAAATTAGCATCAGACAAAAAAAAAGCTTTTGAAAATAATATTATATTTTGATTTAGGTCAAAATATAATATTTATAAACCTGAAGAGTCAGTGCCAGTGCCTCGCCAGCCATGAACCTCTCTGCAGAAGCTTATATATAGACATCTAAGTTGTTTGTGCCCCACCACTTTTGCACATATAGAAACGCCACTGTGCATACATAAATAGTAAGGGGCATTAAGTTGTCAAAAAGAAGCAAACTTAGAACTATAATGAAAAGTATTTTTAAAACTATTTTCAGATGAAAAAAGCAAATGTTTAAAATACATACACATAAATATATACACAGATAAGTACAACAACTTTTGGACAAATTACTAAAAAAAATAATATATGTGCATGATCAGAAATTAAGCTGGCAGAGCTGTGCAATTTAAATTAAATTTTGTATGAGGGTATACATTAAGTTAAGGGAGATATTAAGTTAAGGGGAAAATGTGTTCAAGATCGATGAAAGAAAATGAGAGACTTAGCGGGCTTGGAAAATTACAACAGACTCTGAAGAAGGTTGAACTATAGGCGTCATTTGAGGAAAAGTGATGTATTACCTCTAACACACCTGTTTGTGTTAATTACAGGAATCATTAAAGAAGACTCATTTGAATGCATTAAGGAAGCAATTATGGCAAATGGATGTTGGCAGTGTTGCAATATTCATTAAGCACTTCAAATAAATGATCCATAATAAAAAAAATGTCACTATCGCTGTTATCCTGACACTCACTGCTTCCACTTAATCAGGAATATTCTAGTTACACACAGATAAATGAAATTATGTATTTGTATTGATTTGATGCATGAAAACATAAAGAGGGCATTAAGTAAGAGTGTTATATATATATATATATATATATATATTTCAGTATAATCACCTGAAGCCCCGCCCACTGTATAGCGAGTTGCATGACTGACGGGCTGTCAGGAGATATATATATATATTAGGGCTGTCAGTCGATTAAAATATTTAATCGCATGATTGTCCATAGTTAATCGCACATTTTTGATCTGTTCTAAATGTACCTTTGAGGAATATTTTTCAAGTTTTTAATACTCTTATCAACATATGAGTGGACAAATATGCTAATGTTTATTATCATTTGAACAATGACAAATATTCTCATGAATATTAAACACAACAACCTGGAACCTCTCTCATTCAATACAAATGGTGTGTGTGTGTGTGTGTGTGTGTGTGTGTGTGTGTGTGTGTGTGTGTGTGTGTGTGTGTGTGTGTGTGTGTGTGTGTGTGTGTGTGTGTGTGTGTGTGTGTGTGTGTGTGTGTGTGTGTGTGTGTGTGTGATCGTTGGAGCTATGTGCAACTCAAGGCATATGCTCGAACGGGAGCTGCCTGGACGCTGCAATCATGTTGCTGCAATCATGAGTGTGCTGACTTCTCGTACAATGTCCCGCTGTCTGGCTGCCTGCATAAAGTCAAGTGCTCGGCGCAGTTGTGTGGATAGGGCCCTCCTCTGTTTTCATTTAAACAGCTCCTTATATCAGTTAGCGCAGCTAGCTAGCACCAGATGCTAACAACAACAATAGCCGCGTTCACACTGCGGTACGGTAATGCATGTAAGGTCTCTCTCTTGCTCGCTCGGGCCACACACACACACACCCTCCCGGTCCTCCCGATGGCCAGTCGGTGCCTGCCGGTGAGCGTGGAAGTGTGGTCTGCCACAAGCGGGCGGCAGGAGCGGGGCTGTCAGCAGCATCAGCTTGTAGATGGTATTTTAAACTCGATGCGCTCTGAAACTATGGGGCGGCCAAGGAAAAAAAATACACATGCGTTAATCGCGTTAAAATAATTAGTGGCGTTAATTTTTTTTGCGTTAACGCGTTAACTTGACAGCCCTAATATATATATATATATATAGTAGCTGCTTTGTTGTGCTTTAACAAGGCACAGAATTACGGTGGCCCTGAAGTGCAAGTCAAAACAGCATTTCAGGAAACATCACAGCATTTCACAAAACACTACAGCATTTTAGAAAACACCACAGCATTTCACAAAACGCTACAGCATTTTAGAAAACGCCACAGCATTTCACAAAACACTACAGCATTTCAGGAAACACCACAGCATTTCACAAAACACTACAGCATTTCAGAAAACGCTACAGCATTTCAGAAAATGCTACAGCATTTCACAAAACACCACAGGATTTCACAAAACACTACAGCATTTCAGAAAGGATGGGTGGAAGGGTAAGGGGAAGTGTTTTCACTTCCACTCTTTGTATATGGGCATAAATATTTGGCAAAAAAAGGATTAACTCTCACTCTAATGTTATTTTTGCAACTGCTAAGCTAGTAATTTGGAGGACCAGGAAGAACCGATGTTGTGTGAAGGGTTTGGTGGCTGCTCGGCTAAAAGTAGAACATGCCTTTTACAGTGTGACCAACAACCTGCCTGCTTTCAGGACTCTTTTGGGGGTCAGACAGGTTTTATGTACGGCAAGGGAAGATGGTACGCTGGAGCTGAATTTTTCAAATGTGTGTTTGTGTGTGAGCATTGATATGACTATTTAAAAAAAATGTTGTGTGTTTTCATAAATATATTTACCCTCTCAAAGAACCGGAATCGAGAACCGAAAATAACCGGAATTGATGAATCTCTCTCTCTCTCTCTCTCTCAGGGCGAGTTTGCGAGTCTGGTCTGACTAAGCTGTCATACATTTATCAGACTGAACGATTGGCTGTCACACTCGGCTGTGATTAGCTGACAGCCTGTGATTAGACATT
Source organism: Pseudochaenichthys georgianus (assembly GCF_902827115.2). NCBI lineage: Eukaryota > Metazoa > Chordata > Actinopteri > Perciformes > Channichthyidae > Pseudochaenichthys > Pseudochaenichthys georgianus. Next base: position 36,805,251 of record NC_047507.1, on the reverse strand, counting down.
ACTTCCTGTCCAAAGGGGTGGGGGGGATTCCTTCCGACAATCCATCACATGCATACTAATCTGCCCGAGATACTGCCAATTTATGTAAGTATATTAGGGATGTGCATCTCCATCACTGAGGCCGATGCGATGCGCATCTCGATACGTTGCCTACGATACATTTGAAACACCAGGCGATGCGATTCACCCCTGTTGCGATACAGTTTGATACGATTTTATTCAACATTATACGATACGATGCAAAATAATGATACTTCAATATGGTACGACAGAGGATTTTGTTTTATTCCTTATATGCAGCAAATCATAAATTAACAAAATAGTGCTTTACATATTTGGTTCTCTCTACTAGTACTGCGCATCCCATCATGCTGTTTATTTTTTACCTTTTTTACCTTAAAAAACTCTCCAGAGTACAGTACAATTGTATAACACCTCACAGTTAAACAATTTCAGGATGCATTGCCCACGATTAATAATGTGCAAATAACAACTACCATAGTGCAATGCCCATACAACTGCCAGCCTGATGTGCTTAACACTCATTCATAGGCTAACTCACCAGTGAGCAGAAAGCAGTGGTGTGGTTTCTATATGAACTAGGGGTGTAACGGTATTCGTCCCGTACGTCCCGGTTCGGCACACGCAGTCACACGACGAATACGCCTTTGTTTTTTATTATTTGAAAAAGTATTTAGAGAGTACTTGTCCATGGACAAGTGAGTTTGGCAATTTACCACTGGAATCTTCTTCTTAGCCATCGTATTTTACATGTTCCCACGGTTTTTACGACATCGCTAACGTAACCGATTCCGGTTCTGCTTTTCAATTCCGGTTATTTTCGGTTCTCGATTCCGGTTCTTTGAGAGGGTAAATATATTTATGAAAACATTAAGTCAAATCTGTATTCACAAATCACTTCATACTGTTTAATTTCTTACGGTTATTGAATACAAGTATATAAAAATAATCTCTGCATTGTTTAGTTAGTTCTAAGTGGTGCAGTTTGAGAATGTACAATTGGTCTCCTCTGATGTTACACTGCAACCTGCCTGTGAGACAAGAGTCCAACCACACATGTCCAACACATAGGCCTAATAATAATAATAATAATACATTATATGTATAGCCTATAGGCCTAGCGCTTTTCTACAACTCAAATACGCTTGCACGCTTACACATATGCAATACACATGCTGCCCAGCTGCTCACTGTTTGTAAAAGTAAATAAATAGTATTTTCATTTCAATAATGTACTTTCTATACCCTGCTTCATAAACAATACTGACATCCCTGTGCTCCTCCGAGTCTGGGGGTCCGGGGATGTGAGGACAGCGCGAAGACACAGACAGACAGGGAGGCTGAGGCTGCTTTACTTCATAAAGGAAATGGTGGTCAATATTAACAACATAGGAGCTAAAACGCTGACTTTGCTCACGACTGACTGACTGAGATGCAGCGATCAGCTGATACGGAGCATACTAAGAGAGAGCTGCGGTCCGCGGGGCTCGGCCTCCGCCCCCTGTCCTCACAACTCTTATTAATCCCGGTCTAACTGTACAGAAAGCGGCGAGATGCATTTCCTTAGGAATCGACAAGCAGAACCGAAACTAACATTTCTAAACGAACAATGGCGGACACGTACAATTTGCGAATGAGTTCTGCCTTTTGTAAACTGAATGTATCAATAAGTTGTCAATAAATCAGGGCGAAAAACGTCACTTGTCCACCGGACAAATCAATTGAAAGATCTACTTGTCCGATATTGTAAATAACACGTCCCGGACGGTGGGACGTGTACTTTTTCGCACAATGCCACTACACTATATATAATCCAGGGGGCGGTATTGCGCCTAAGCTGTTTGCCAGCCGCCCTTAAACAACAAATGAAGAACAAGAAGAAACTCAACAACAAAACGAACAAAATACAAGAAGAAAAGTTAGTATGGCGATTTCAGATAACACACAGGAGCTAGAACCCACCTGCTTCTTTTAAATCAGCTGTGTGGGAACATTTCGGGTTCCCTGTGGACTACAATAACGAGGAAGTGTGCGAGTGGTGGATCGGACGAGGACGGTGTGTCGGCGTTGTTCGACAGCGGTGCGGTATGCTAATGGTAACACACGCCAAACATGCTAAATCAAATCAGAAGGCATCAGTTCAACAGCTGATCCCCGCTGTTTTTAAGAAGCCAAGAGAGATATGAAAGCCGAGAGACCAAAATAAATAACGGAAGCTTTTGGCATATGTTTTTCAACGACTATGCGCTCTTGAAACACTTTCTTATTATTCATAATGTAATATTTTCAAGACATTCTTTTTCGTTTTACAGCTTGATGAAACCTTTTTGTTTGACATCAGCCATTATATATAATATGGCCATCTGAGTGGTAAAATGTTAGTTCCTTATTTTTAAACTGAAACTTGCACTACTGTTCAAAATAAATAAAAAACAAACCTGGAATTATGCATTTGGGACTTTTTTTTGCATTTTCTTGTTGTACCGAACCCGTACCGAACCGTGACCCCCAAACCGAGGTACGGACCGAACCGTGACTTCTGTGAACCGTTACACCCCTAATATGAACAATACAAAATACAAATAACCTTTCACAAACAGGTATTTAATAACTGCGTACAATTGCAAGGAAAACATTTAAACTATTATTGGCAGTCACAGGCTGCTCTCTCTCACACCACTCTCTCTGACATAACACCTCACTGAGTGATTTCACTCATGTCTAACTTTCAGGTTTCTCTTTTCAGCCGCAGACCCCATGTCGCCTCTTTATGTGCGTCGCTAAGTTCCTCGTAATACTTGTGTACTTTAAAGCGGCACTGCATCGTTAACAATTTGCGAGCGATTTTTCAAGTTGACCGTCTTTCTTGAAAAATCCGAAGTGTTGCCAAACGTTTGATTTGTAGGTATTTTTCGGTGCGCTGTGTTTCTCTTTCTCCTCGACTTCCATGTGTGTTGATAACTGAGACTCTCGGCCTCCGTAGTGCGAAGCAAAGATCAAAGACCGTCTCTGCTGAGTGCTGACAGGATGAGGGGATATTATATGAATGAATCGTTTATTTACCGATGCAAAGACGCTACAATCGATGCATCGCGAGTTCCACCCAAACTGTAGCCGATGTGCACTCTCTCAACCGGTGCACTTGCATCTTGAACGTTTATGCCGGTGCACCGATGCGAATCTTAACATCCCTAAAGTATATGCATCATGTCCCTATATCACACCTTGCACTAAACCACATACAGTTGACATCCAATGCACACATTTTTACATATGTTATGTGAAATATAGGTAGTAAATCAAGATTAAAATAAAGTTGTGTCGTCATATTAGTGAGGCATCAGCATGCTCACTCATGTATCACTGAATGCCAATTGATTAGGAAAGGTTGAATCAATCACTGTCTAATCAGTTTAACATTTAACACAGCAACATGGCAGGGTCAAGTGCACCTGCAAAGTCCCCAGCCCAAACACACACACACACACACACACACACACACACACACACACACACACACACACACACACACACACACACACACACACACACACACACACACACACACACACACACACACACACACACACAGTTATTTGTTATTAACCTGGCTGTATTTCGAGGGGTGAGAACCAGAGGGGCGTAAGTGACATTTGACCAACTTTACAGGAGAGCCAATACAAAAAACTACCATACTTTGTTTTTATTAAATTTAATTTAATATGAAAACTTCATAAACATGTGGATGACAATATACTTAATGAACAATATTTTGACTTTCATTTTTTTATTCGGAAGAAAGTCACATGCGCCTTTTTGGAACTAAGATTTTATCTCATATGAACTAAGAAAAAGGGCGTATCTGATCAAAATAGGAAAAAGGCTTTACATTAATGAGGTCAAAAGTAACAGTAATCAATTGTTATAACAGTAGTATATGAAAATATCCTTATATTATATTAGTTCATTGAATGTAATTATTTAAAAAAAAAAAAACATTAATAACCATTTTGCCAAATAGTTCATTGTTTAGCCATTTCCCCAAATAACCAATTGAAAATAGGCTACAGAGTCCATTGTGATCATATCAAATATCAATATCACATTAGTTCACTGAATAACAATACATTACATTAAACCTGGCCTAATAACTGTTTGGCAAATCAAAAACTACTTTAGAACATTGTATACCACAATTTCCCCGCAGCGAGGCCCCCCCGCCCCCCTGTTGACAGTTCACGAGCGTGCCCCCTCGACTTCATCCACCATATCACAGTCATCAATTAAGGACACGCTTTACAGTGCCACGGCCTACTCAACCAGCTCGCAAGGACACAAAGATATAACACATTCCACATAGCTAAAGACATGTGCCCAGTTAGCACGGTTAGCAACCAGGGGTTTAAGCAACTGGCTAGTGGCTAACACTATGGACAAGCGTTACGCCATGCCATCTCGGCATCATTTCACCAGATCTGCACTGCCTGCCCTATATGACAAATGCCGTGGGGAATTTAAAAAAGATGTGGCTTCAGCTGAATACTTTGCAGTTGAGTTATACTTAAAGTTCAGGGTAATCAACTGTTAAAAAGATACTGTTCAAATTATTATTTTAATTTTTTAAAGTTCAATATGTTTTCAAAACAATGAATAATCGTATTTAATAATCGTGATATCAATATTGACCAAAATAATCATAATTAGGATTTTTGCCATAATCGAGCAGCGTGTTGTGAGAAGGACTTGAAATCCAGAAAGTCACTGTGCCCAAGCTCAATCACCTTCTATGGCATGTTCCTCCTTGCCATCCTCACAACAGTGTAGCACCCCTCCGAACTGTACACAGGCCCTTTTTTTCTGTCGTCTCAATGGCATCATGAACACTGTCACATTCCATCTCGCTGTGTCCAGACTCCATGAATGGAGATGGGCAAGTTGTTGACTGCAGAGACATGGCACTAAAACCAGCATTCCTGTTCTGCCCACCACATGTGTCAGAGTACAGCACCACATGCTCAGTACCTGAAAGAGTTGACAGATACTGGAACATGCGTGCTGATCTCTGATGAGGTGAATTCTCTGTTGAAGATGGATCTGTAGAAACTAAGTTTCCTTTGTCATTCAGCATTGACTTTGAATCCTGGATTATTTCATTCTCTTCATCAAGCTCTTCTGCATCTTGAAATAAGCTTAGTAACACTCAGGGGCGGCGGGAGCTGTAGGCTAGGGAAGGCTAAGCCTTCCCAAATATTTGTGTCACTGCATCCTGGTAAAATAAAAATATAATGTATAATGTTTGTGTCTTTGACATTAGCACTGCTATGCAGCCACCTGTGCCCTGTACTACGAAGCCAGTTCAACAGACCCTGGATATGTTTGAGTTATCTAAACTAACCCTAACAAACGAGATCTCGACGCTGGTTAATATCAAGTCGGTAAATCAAGTAGCCAGGGCTTCTCTCACCAGCTGAGAGCGCGTTCACGTGAAAGGGGTGGGGTTAGCAACATTTGACCAATCACAAACAGGGACAAGTGTACCGACAGCGCAGCGTCATACTTCATTAATGAAAAGTAAACTAATAGTAGACAAATATGAACTTTAAAGTTCATATTTGTCTAATATTATTCATCCATGACTTAAACATAATAATCCAGGATACAAGCCACCTGCAAGGTGAATACAGAACAACTGGTTACAAAATAAATAAACTACCGAGTGTTTGAAAGCCTAACAGTTTTATGATATCACTGCCCCGTCTAAGACACGAGTGGATCTGACTTTAATTACATTTGAGTTGAGTGTTTCGTCAACATAATGTGTTGCTTAAAATAATACTTGCATACAGTCTGTGACACTGAGTGTTGCACGGCCAGATACGGCTCAGCTGACTCAGATAAGGAGATAATATAGGCTGTGATATTATATGATCGATGATCTGATTGAATGTGATATGAATGATAAGTGCGACACGTCGGCGTCGTCTCTGCATACAGCAGTTTAAACTGTATTTCCTTTATCCTGTAATATGACTTGATAGTTTTAAACTCCACACACTGAGCTCTGATTGGTCAGCAGGCGGTGCTTTCACTGAGTTGATCTCTTTTCTATAGACGCCTTAGGCGGGCAGCGTCAGGTAAAAAAAGTTATTTAGCCTTCCCAAACCTGAGCCTCACGCGCCGCCTATGGTAACACTTCTTCAGCAGTGAAAAGCTTTCTTCTCACGGTTGACCTGGCTTGCTTACATATGGTGTCAGCCATTTTGACTCAAGTGCTATCCAAAGGCTTTACCCACAATACATTTCTCAGGGCCAAAAGGGCGTAAGTGCACTTACGTCCTTTTGGCCCCAAATAGTTCAGTGTGTTCTGTGTTAGGTCTTTTGGTTTTTGATGAATAACTCTGGATTGTTTTTGAATTCACATGCACCCTTTTGGCAGCAGAAAGAGCTCATCGAGAGCTTTCATTTGATATATATAACTCATTTTGGACTAAAATGTCACTTACGCCCCTCTGGTTCTCACCCCTCGATTTGTTAACCTCTGGTAATATGTTTGCTTGTGATTTTAAGGTCCTCTTTCCACATAGTGTGATTTCTGTCAGGGGCAGCCTGCTCTTGGCATTTCATCCAACTGGATGACTGACTAGCTTCGCCCCCTTGGATTTATTTATCTGTTTGTGCACTCTACAGTTGTTTGAAATATATATATGTTCACAGTCGCAACAGTCAGTGTCCGCCAGGGCGACTTGCCAACAGATTCACTTTTGGGTATTTTCCTGTCTGATAAAATTATCAAAAAAAAGCTTCTCATATAAAAGACAAGTGGGAGACTGAGGCTGCGGCCACACGAGGACGAAAACGGCTAAACGCATAGGATTAACGCAAACGCAATCGCAAACAAGCTTCCGTCCACACGCAATAGTTATGCGGATAGTGTCTGCCCACACGAGACCGCTCCGTTTAGCTTCAACCGCTGGAGAAGCTGCAGTACATATGCAGGAGCCTGTACGTGGCGCTGTAACTTCCTCCACAAAAGCAGCGAAGAAGCATGGTTGTCATGGTTGCCCTTCTGTTTATTCTCCGCGGTGGGGGCCGAGGGAACCGGGCAGAGTTTTTCGCCAGTCAGCGTGTATTAAAGTTTAAATCTTCCGGACAAAATTATAAAAGTGCTGGTCAAAGGTCTTCTTTGTTATTTATTGAGCTTTAAAACAAATGAATAACGACTCTATATATTATAATAATAAAATACACGGAGCCTCCCTCTCTTCGGACAGCGTCAGTGTCTGTCTCATGCAGCAGCTCATCCAGTAATCAGTGACCCGGCCGACTGTAAACATAAAGATATATATAACTAGTTTAGGTAGTTTGAGAGGTAATTAAAATAGCTAAGGGTGATGATCTGACTTGAAGTGTGTGTTTTGCTGCAGCGGGAGGAGCTGCAGGTGAGCAGAGCTGCGTGTCTCCGTCCTGTCAGATTAGACTTCACTCGCGAGAGAAAGATAAATAATCTGAATTCAGGGTGCAGTTTACTTTGACGTGGGGGTGAGCAGCAGAGGCGGGGCTATTGCCTCATCATTATTGCTGTAGATGTTGCACAAACAACTGTAGCATGGTCAATAGCGTCCGGAGCACGATAGCAACTCTGCGATCCGCCATTGTTGTTGTTGTTGGTGGCGAAACACTTCAGCAATGGCGCGGGGTAAGCGGAGGTGAGCAGAAGAGGTGGGGCTATTGCGCAATCACTATCAGTGATCTGAAAATGTTCGGATAGGGCGCACACACGGAGCCGTTTGACCCCCCAGAGAGTTGCGTATGCCTTTCTATCCACCTTGGGACCCGTTATCGTTTCCTCAGTCGTTTAGTGCCGTATTCGGTCGTCCTCGTGTGGCCGAACGGTCTATATGACACTAAACAGTAACGCAAACGACCAAATTCGTCCTCGTGTGGCCGCAGCCTGAAACAGGCACAACCATTACTCCTGAAACCTGGGAACATGTGTTTGAGGAAGCACACTTAGTGACCAATTCTAACATCTGGAGTGAGTTGAGATGGAAAGTTATAACAAGATGTTTTAGAATCCCATAAGTGACAGTTAAATGGAATCAAACAGGCTGAGATAAATTCTGGAAAAAAGGTGGTCAGCATACTAGCAATCACACCTATATTCTGTGGTCCTACCCAGAACTGCTACTACAAATCCCATTAGCGGCAGCCATCAAGTGCATTACTTGTGTTACATACTCATTGACTAATCAGTTCAACTCTGCAGATAGGAGAGGACGCTGGCTTGGTTTGTTCGCTGCTTCTCCACCGCTATCCTACTTTCAGTTCGTGTTTGAACATATTTGATCTGATTTTTCTTTATACATCGGTTAGTTATATATAACATCTGTCAATATTGGCTCCAACTGAATCGCTACTTTGTTCAAGTAGTTCTCCATTACCTATTTGCTTTTTCCTGCGTACCGGACCCTAGTCTGCTAGCCCGTTTGCTACCAGCCTCCAGCTGTTGGCCGTCAACAATCTCGTCAATTCCCTGCCGCCAGCTGGCCACTAACATTGGACACCCTCGTTTCTGCACAACACAGCTACGGTGGGAAAAATATTTGTAGCTGTCCCGGTGCGGAAAGCCCTAGTAGCCGTGACCGCTCCCTCTACAGCTAGCCAACCTCTAGTCACCGGATGGCTACATGCTAACGCTAGCATTGGACCGCTCTCCTTCTTTTCGTCTCTTAGCCTTCATTCCACTGACTCCCGCTGTAGTGGAGAGTTAGAGATAACTCAGTGTTGGCACTAGTTTTGTGTCTATCACTAGGTTCACCCAGGTGTGTCGGCCAGAACACCACTTAAGGCCAAAGGTCCAGAATAGAGGAAATGAGGAGCGAAGATGAGGCTTGACTTCTTTACTTATTTAGGCAGACATACAGATATTTGTCTGTGTGTGGTTTTTCCTACAAGGGAAATAAACAAAATACAATCAATATAAGATAACTTATGCATACATAAATGATATACATAATAATGCCAAACCCTATAGAAATAATAATCTAGACAAGCTATAATACAACATGTCTCCCTTCTCTTATCATCATAAACACATTAACATATAATGTCAAACACTCTTTACCAGGCAACACAGAGATTCAAAGTTAAGCTACCGCTAATGAATAACGTTCCACTTCCGGTTGGCGGAAAGCGGCAGCAGATGCTCTTATTGTGAAACGCTACAGACATGCTACTTCCGGTAGCGGAGCAATAAATGAACTGTAAACACATATCTCACCTTTAACGCCACATACACATTTATCCACAAACTACATCCTATAACAATAATAATAAAGTGTAGAACAACATAACAGACAGCACTGTGGACAAACACTCACGTTAATTTACGCACACAATACGAAACTTAAGACGGCCTAACTTTCCTGCAACTACTGACGCACATTATCTTGATGTGTGACGTCATCCAAACCACGTGGGTTAGCCCCTCCCCACTATGAAGGCACACTTTAACAGGTATCAACTCTGTATAATAAAATGATATATATATATATATATATGAATACATTTGGATTACTTATTGGAGATTATTGGTGGAAAGATTTACTCTCAACATTTAATATGCATTACTAGTAGGGTACAGCCGAATCATCACAGTCCACAAAACCTATTACCGCCGCAGATGGACCAAAAAAGCGTTTGAAAAAAAAGTGCGGGTCCGCTCGCTCAGTGAAACAATAACGAAACATGGAGGAACAAAAGTCTGCGTTTAAATCGTGTGTGTGTGTGTAGAGGTGTGTGTGGTTAAAACATATCAGCCGGCGGTAGCTCTTTAGCCTTACTAATGATTATTTCTGAAGCTATACACAGTGAAGGCGGTGCGTGAAAGGCGGTGCGTGGCGCACTCGTCTTCTCAGAGGGCTTGTAGTTAACCCTCCCCTGCCTCCTGGTGCTGTCAGAGATTTCATAAAGTGGAAGGAGGTTTCCTTCTATAAAAACAGCTGCGGGCAGCAGATACTGTGAGTGTCACGGACATGAATTCATTAGATCAAGGAGGCAGACTGGTGCACACACTCTCCTGTTTTGACAATCCGGTGCTTAAACAAATAATAGCTCTACACCCCTGGCCCGAAATGTCCTTAAAATGGAAGTCCGAGGTCGACATTTTAATTCATGTCTGCCAACACAGGACAGAAGGCGGACACACCCGTTCTAAAAGCTGTGTCCCTCACTCCTCACATCCCAAGCTGCAATCCCCAAAGGTATTATGTTATCGTTTCAGATGTGGAGGTTTCAGTTGTGATCTTGATAAGCCATTAAAACAGTAAAAACACGTTCAGTTCCATTTGCTTTTTGTGTCTCCTGTTCACGCAAAACATACCCATCTGTGAAGGAAAAAGAAAGTAATCCAAAAGTAATCTGATTACTTTTTTAAGACACGTAACTGTAACTGTATTCGGATTACTTTCAGAGTCATGTAATCAGTAATTGATTACATTTACAAAGTAACACTCCCAACCCTGTATATATATCAATAACTATAACTTTGGGGCCTTTTCTACACCCGCAAAATCACTGATCACCTGCCACGATGTGTGCTTTCCTGCTGTCTGACATTAATCCTCTCAAGAGGTTCATTTTGAGCTGCATCCTTCCCGGCCGACATGACTCTGTCATACTCCATCGCACACATCCACTCCATCATGCCCGACGATGATCTCCGCCATCAGTGAGTATGGACTGCTACAACGACCCAAATACATTCACCGAAGCTCCGGACGAAAGTTTGTTTACTCCCGGTCCGGTCATTCCATCTCATCCATCTGGTCTGCTACGCGTACTGACACACCCCCTCCATTTCATCATCACAACAACCAACACGTGCACTCTGCCTGCCTATGCCCCCTTCCCAAAGCACCCCAGCCTGTTCTTATATACTTCTCCCTCAACCAGACAACACCCCCAGGATACACATATATTGAAAAACCATGCCACCATGGGCGTGGAGGTGGAATTGCCACAATTCTAAGAAATAATATAAAAACAATTGCAATAAACATCCCTTGCCCCTCCTCATTTGAACACCTTGCATTTAAACTGTCTGGTCCAAAACCCCTGGTTACAGCAGCATGGACATCCTAACCCCAATCCCCCTCATCAAGCAGAAGAGCACCATACAATTCCAGAATATCAAGTCCATACACCCCTCCTCCCTCTCCTCCCTACTGGCTGACACCATCGCTGACTCCACCGTCACCCAGAATGTTTCCCCTACTGACCTGGTCAACACCTACAACAATGCACTCTCCTCCTGTCTCAACTAACTCGCTCAACCAAGTATGTCTCTTTTACTCGCTCGGCCCCCTGGTACACAGATCATCTCCATTGCCTCAAAACAAAAGGTTGCCAGCTCGAAAGACATGCTAAACGAACTGGACTCACTATCCACAAAGACATGTATAGACTGCACCAACAGCAGTACAAATATGCCCCAACAGGCTCCTTCCACTACTCCTCTGTAATACAATCTGGCAGCAATAACCCAAAGTCCCTTTTTTAACTATTAACAAGCTCCTCAACCCCATGGATAATATCTTCAACTCCTTCACCACCTCAAAGTGTGAATCCTTCTTCTCATTCCTCCAAAGCAAAATTGAAATAATACACAGCAACATAGCCAACTCCTCCGTCTCGTCCACCATCCTTTTCCGGGAACCTGCCTATCCTCCTCCTTCCAGGCACCCTTTTACAGCCTTCAGACAAATGACCTCACTGGACAAAGTTGCCCAAGTCACCGGCATGAATACCTCAACTTCCAACCTGGACCCCATGCCCTCCACCCTTGTCAAGGCCTGCCTCGTCAACTCACTCATCTTATCACCACAGTCATTAACTCCTCTATGTCCACTGGACTCGTCCTCCCTGATCTGAGACTCGCTGCTGTCACTCCCATACTCAAAAAACCTGGTCTCAACCCTGATTCCCTCAATAACTACGGGCCCATCTCCAACCTCCCATTCCTGTCAACAATTCTGAAGCGAACTGTTGCCTCCCAACTAAAATCCCATCTGGACTGCAATAACCTTCATGAACCTTTTCAATCTGGTTTCCGTACTCGCCACAGCACAGAATCTGCACTACTCAAGGTGACCAACGACATTCTCCTCTCTGCTGACTCTGGTTCCCTCTCAATTCTCATTCTCCTTGACCTAACAGCCGCATTTGACACAATCAACCATTCCATCCTCATCAACCGCCTCCAGTCTTCCATTGGCATTACCGGTACTGCCCTCTCCTGGTTTAAATCCTATATCTCTGACAGACATCAATTCATCCCCATTAACAGTCCCTCAGGGTTCTGTACTTGGTCCCCTTCTGTTCATCATCTACATCCTCCCAATTGGACAAATCCTCCGTCAACACCAACTCCAGTTCCACTGTTATGCTCATAACACACAGCTCTACCTCTCAACAAAAACAATTTCTCCAACCACACACTTCCAGCTCAGCACCTGCCTCACTGACATACACATTTGGATGCAAAACAATTTTCTAAAACTTAACTGTGACAAATCGGAACTTATAATCATTGGCCCAAACTCACTTACCCGCTCAACCCAAGATTTTTCTCTTACCATCGATGGCTCCATTGTCAACCCCTCCACTCACATCTGTAACCTTGGCATCATCCTCGACCCCACCCTCACTTTCCTCCCTCACGTCAACCAGGTCACAAAAAACGCATTCTTCCATTTAAAGAACATCGCCCGCATTATCTCCCTCTCATCGATCGCTGCTGAAACTCTGATCCATGCCTTTATAACATCCCGACTGGATTACTGCAACAGCATACATCATCTGCATTCACACTAAAAAAACTTCAATATGTCCAAAACTCAGCTGCCCGCTTGCTCACCTCCACCCGACGCTCCGACCACATCACCCCTATCCTCCATGACCTCCACTGGCTCCCCATCAAACACTGCATTGACTTTAAAATATGACTTTTCACTTTCAAAGCCCTCAACAACCTCTGTGACCTCATCCAACGACACAACCCCACCCGTCGCCTCAGGTCTGCTGAAGCTAACCTACTGCAGCCCATCAGGACAAAGCTCCGGACCTGGGGTGACAGGGCCTTCGCAGCAGCCTCCCCACACTCTGGAACTCCCTCCCCAGCCACGCCAGATCCGCCAACACTCTCACATCATTCAAACAATCCCTCAAAACTCACCTTTTCACTCTTGCCTTCAACTCCTAATCAACTAACCCCTTGCCCTTATTCCTCCTAGCTTACCACTTTCTACTTTTGTTGTTATTTTTTGTTTTACTTGCTTGTAAGCACTTTGAGCACCAGGAAAAGCGCTTTATAAATGTATTATTATTATTATTATTATTAAGAATGGTTAAAACCTGAACCTCCAACATATATAACGAGTGGATGCTGAAGGTTTGGGAGTTATATGCACATATGCCTTATGGCTTCAGAAACCATAATTTTAAAGAGATGGAAGCCTGTAATGCAGGGGTAGCCAACACGGTGCCCGCGGGCACTTAGTCGCCCAAGGGGCATGTTCTAAAAATAGCTCGCCAAGCAAATCCAAAATGTATAAAATACACAAAACAAAAAAGGAAATGTACTTAAAAGAATCTACGCTATGCATAAAGGAAACCTAAATCATAGCGAACTCTATCTACTTACTACAACTCTATATCTATCTAACACCCCTCCTCCCCCACCCCCACAATGAATATCGACCATACACGTTCTTGCTTGATTTACGGAACCAGCGTTGCAGTCGGGAAGAAAAGCAATGTGGCACCTCCCCGCTGATGTTCCTTCTGGCAGAATCTACACAACACATCAGCCCCATTGAACAGCCTAGTCGTGCCAGGCTATACAACACATGAGGGGCAGAGTTTTACTGTGTGTGTTGCAACTTGCATATATATTTATTGCACTTGACGCACACATGGCGTTATTTCCACTGGGGAGTGGACAGGGGGGACATGTCCCCCGCTCTTTTCGATACCCCGTTTGTGTGTCCCCCCACAAATCGTCATCGCCACGAAGGAGCACACAGCCTGAGAGAGAGAGAGAGAGAGAGAGCCCTCTTTATCTATTTAATATAGATAAAGTAAGAAATAATTCCAATGTGTACTATGGTACAGTAAAAAAAAAAACAGTTTAAAAGGTGAGTGATTATGAAAAGTTTAAATGATTTGTTATTGGTTGTGATCATATTCTATAGATGGCCACAATCAACAACCTGATCAACTCTATGCGAAAGAGATGTGTTGCACTGCGTGAGGCACACCAGATACTGACTGGTTTTTGGACCCCCCCCAATAAAGCAAAACTGCACGTTTCAGAGTGGCCTTTTATTGTGGCCAGCCTAAGGCACACCTGTGCAACAATCATGCTGTCTAATCAGCATCTTGATATGCCACACCTGTGAGGTGGGATGGATTATCTCGGCACTATCACATATTTGTTCAGATTTGTGAACAATATTTGAGAGAAATGGTTATTTTGTGTATATAGAAAATGTTTTAGATCTTTGAGTTCATCTCATGAAAAATGGGAGCAAAAACAAAAGTCTTGCGTTTATATTTTTGTTCAGTGTAGATAAAAGTAAATGCGTGCTCTAAAAGTAAATACGTGCACAATACCGACCCTTAGGTGTCTGGAGGTCTGGATTCATGATTTCACCCCATAATATGGATGTCATTTATGTGAGGCCAACCATACGTTTATTAAGAGCAGATATAAAGAGGATTTGTTGCAATCTTGAGCTGACCTTTGAAATTACGGCTAATCCAACAATGTGCAAAGGGGTCAATGGTCAGTGGAGAGGAGAGTGCCCTGGTGATGCAGCGAACCTCTGAGACTGCACTCCGATCACTTCAAGCAGCCTTAAATTATGCATAACTTTAAAGCTTACTATAAAAGCAAAAATCACCACCTGTTCGATTTTCATGAGTTTATAGAGCCTACCGTTTTTGTAAACATGTTAATTTCTGCTGTAAATGTGGACATTAAGGAAAATAGTGCATTTGGGAAACAGTCTGCAGTGGTCATTAAGAAATGTTACACCATATCATATGAAATACATTTCCACAAGGGAAGTTATCAGCATTAAGCGAAAACATCCAGCAAGCAGCATTCCCAGTTGGCTAGCTGTGAGCTTCAGAATTGATTTTAAAATACTTTCATTGTTTTTTAGAGCTCTTAATGGCCTTGGTCCTTCATATTTAGTATGCGCCTTTAACTTATGAACTCTAGAACCCTAGGGTCTTCTGGTACTGGCCTTTTAATCATAACTAAAGGGGGAAAAAAATTAAAAATTATCAGCCACCCAGAAAACCAGAGGGCAGCAGACAGTGTTACTGTATGTATACTTGTATACTTTCAATAGCCAACTCAAGACCAACCTTTTTCTAGTTGCTCTGTGTTAGCCATGTGAGATATTTTCAGGCCGTATGGTAGGGAAGACTACATTACATTAAATTAGACTTATTTAGATAACACTTAATCACCAAAGTGAAGTCATTTCTTTATCATGCTCTCATCCACCTTGATCGGGGCCACACACAGTTTACAGTAAAGAGTTTATATGAATATTAATATATTGGATGTCAATAACGTGTGTGTGTTCTTATATCCATCAGTTTATGAATTATCATTGATCTGCACTGGCAAAACTGAGATGTGTGTTTGGCTGTCTATCCCTGCAAATAATAGATAGCTGTAGAGGGCAGGGCTCTAAAAGTGTGTGTGTGTGTGTGTGTGTGTGTGTGTGTGTGTGTGTGTGTGTGTGTGTGTGTGTGTGTGTGTGTGTGTGTGTGTGTGTGTGTGTGTGTGTGTGTGTGTGTGTGTGTGTGTGTGTGTGTGTGTGTGTGTGTGTGTGTGTGTGTGTGTGTGTGTGTGTGTGTGTGTGTGTGTGTGTGTGTGTGTGTGTGTGTGTGTGTGTGTGTGTGTGTGTGTGTGTGATTACTAATGTGAATTCCTGATTTATGTGTTGCTGTGTGTAAGTGCGTAATAACTAATGCTTCCAGGGTATATAGGTGCAGAGCAACGATTATAGAGTCATTCCTCAGCTCAAGGTTGGCAGGGCACACACACACACACACACACACACACACACACACACACACACACACACACACACACACACACACACACACACACACACACACACACACACACACACACACACACACACACACACACACACACACACACACACACACACACACACACACACACACACACACACACACACACACACACACACACACCAGAGAGGGATAAATGATTGCTCTGCTGTGATTGTCCTGTCCCACCCCAAAGTCCTCAACACATCCTGAACGTGGCAAAATGTCATAAATATGTGACTACCTTCACTAACGTAACCCCAAACCGTCCCTACATTAGGTATCAAAACTTCCTCAAGGTTTGTCGGAAAGACTTTTGGCTTTAAATCTTTTTGCAAAGAAGTGCAACAGTAGTGTTTATTCCGTCAAGAATCTTTGACATCATCCATCAACTTTAATCATAGAGCTCCAACATATTTGATAAAAACACAGATTCCGCCTCTTCTCGTCCCACTGAGTCCTGCTCTCTGTCCTGTGATCCGCCTCTAAACAGAACAGCTTGGTCCAGGAAGCTCCGATGGATCCATGTCTCTGTAAAGATGTTGCAAAGAGTTGTATTTCATCTATCTTCTTCAACTTTTCTTGTTTTGTACCACAACGCCATTAAGACCTATTCAATTGAATTCCCTATTGTTTTACTAAACACAATGTTTGTTGTTGATGTTGTGAGAATTAGAAATAGTTTGTTTCAGGAAAATGTGCCATGATGGTTAAAAATGTCATCCACATGCACACAAAATCACACACACACATAGACACACTCAGCAATAAAGATGGAAAGGTCGGGAGAGTCCTCTGAGGATTGTGGGTAAGTCCATGTTTATCCTATTTGAAGCTGAGCATGGAGGGCAAGGGAGCAATAGCTCACCCTCTATTAGCTCTCATTAGCAAGGGTGTCAGTGTGTTTGTGTTTATGTGTGTCCGTTCACAAAAAGTACAGGTAAAAAAAAGGGCATTCTCACATGCCATTGCTATTACAATTTTTACTTTGGATATTTAGCAGCTCTGATGGAGCAGATTCCATGTCTTCAGTGTTAAGTGTGAAATATACTTCTACTGCCTAAATCTGCTTTGTGGTTTTCACTTTCTTTGGTTAATTTGTTCTGTTTTTAATTCTGTTCATCAAATAGTGTGTGTGAGCTTAACTGTGTGTATTAAACTAAAGGGTAGCATTTTCTGGCTGCTCAGATTTTATTTCTGCTTTTTTAAACTTTGGTATATGCTCATGAGTTTCAGTGTTGGTGTATAGGCTACTGCCTGAATATGCTTCATGAAAGGCAGGTTTTCCTATACATACATAGGTAAGTTAAAGTAATCAGGAACATTACTTTTGTATTTTGATACTCAGAGTAGGTTACACAATTGTTTTGCATGTAACTAGTAATTGTAACAGAAAACATTCAAAAAATAACCCTCTAAACCCATAATGTACAGTAACACACTATTGGCATTATATAACTCCAGAGCAGAGGCGGATTTAGGATTGTAGGAGATCCGGAGCTTAGCCCAGGAGTTGTTGGGGGGGGGTGGGGGAGGTGCAGGGGTAAAGTGCTATTTTTTTTTACAAATGGGGGGTAGACCAAACATCCTTTAGGGGGGTCGTCGCCTCCTCTAGGGGGGTCCGGGGGCATGCTCCCCCGGGAAGAATGTTTTTTAAATATTGAAGTTAAAAGCATCAATCTGGTGCACTTTGAGAGCAACATTAACCCTACCTTAATAATACCTTAAAGGGGACATATCATGCTATATTTGAACAATATATTGTAGGGCCATACCTATATAAAGTATATGAATAGTTTTTCTTTCAAAATACCAAACAGATCCTGCATTTTAGCCATGCCTCATTTCGCTCCATTTGCTCTTTCCAGCCCTGTTTTTGCAGGGGGCTGATTATGTGAGCTGCAGCTGACCACGCCCCCTGCAGGAGAGGGGAGCGTGCTCTGAGATCAGCTGCTGGGCTGCAGCGGGGAGAAGAGGGGGAGAAAAAGAGATCTCCGTCCTCCATGTTTTATTCTTATATTATTATATAGAGTCATTATTCATTTGTTTTAAAGCTCAATAAATAACAAAGAAGACCTTTGACCGGCACTTTACTAATTTTGTCCGGAAGATTTAAACTTTAATGGACATGTTGACTGGCGAAAAAAAATCTAACTGAAACTCTGCCCCACGGTCCCCTCGTTCCTTGGAAGAGGCGGAAGAGGAGTGTGTTTGTCATCTGCTGGTGGACTCCCAGAGAGAATTACAGCGAGGGAGGGATTGCATTGAATTACAGCAGCGGGAGCAAACGCTTGCCTCGGGGAGGGAGAAAAAGAGCCAGAGCGGAGAATAAACAGAAGGGCAACCATGCGCGGGAAGTCTTCTTCGCTGCTTTTGTGGCAGACTACAGCGCCACTTACAGGCCTGGTATATGTACTACAGCGTCTCCAGCGCAATGGCCGGCCGTGGCCCAACGCCACATTCCCCTGATAGGTGGAGAATTGACCAATAAGCGGAGCACCACTTCTGTGACGTAGAAAATAATTCAAGATCAGTCTGTATCAGATCCGTTGCAGCCCCGTTTTTAGAGATTTGGGTATGGAGGAAAAGAGAGAGGGTTGTGTTTTCTGACACTTGGTGAGTTCCCTGGAACACCGGGGACTAGGGGTGTAACGGTTCACAGAAGTCACGGTTCGGTTCGTACCTCGGTTTGGGGGTCACGGTTCAGTACAACAATAAAAAGCCAAACGAAGTCCCAAATGCATAATTACAGGTTTGTTGTTATTTATGTTTGAACAGTAGTGCAAGTTTCAGTTTAAAAATAAGGAACTCTGACATTTTGAATAATTAACTGTATTAAACAGTTAAAAACAAACCACACACACTCAGATGGCCAGATTATCTATAATGGCTGATGTCAAACAAAAAGGTTTCATCAAGCTGTACAACTAAAAAGAATGTCTTGAAAATATTACATCATAAATAATAAGAAAGTGTTTCAAGAGCGTAAAGTCGTTGAAAATATATGCCAAAAGCTTCCGTTATTTATTTTGGTCTCTCGGCTCTCATGTCTATTGGCTTATTAAAAACAGCAGGGATCAGCTGTTGAACTGCTGTTGTCTTTTGCCGGGCTCCGGTGATTGGAAAATCTGGGTGATGCCTTCTGATGTGATTTAGCATGTTTGGCGTGTGTTACCATTAGCATACCACACCGCTATCGAACAACGCCGACACACCGTCCTCTTCCGATCCACTGCGCATTGCTTATCGTTTTATAGATCTATTCTCATCCACCATCTTTGTTTGTGACGTAAAGAGTGTAAGAGTCACGTTTCTGAATCGGGCACTCTGAGTGGATGCAGTCACAGCCAATCGGATTCAGAGTGTTGCCTGTCAGTTCCGTTGCTATGGTTCCGTTGTTATGTGTACTGAAACGAGAGCCGGTATAATTCCACGCGCGAAAACAAAATAAAAATTGGAATACGTTATTTTAGTGTCTTAAAAGTAGACTGAGGTATGAAGGGTTAACGTTACATCTTAGGATAATTTTTAGTCATGTTCTGTATACATACTAACATATAAGGGTATTGACTTAGTGTGGTTTATCTTTTTGTCGCTGCTTTTAATTGAAACTGAGCCGTTGTGTTCATCAGTAAACTTAAACTGCACTGTAACTTTTTATTCATGTACTTTTTATTCATGTATTTTTTCTTTTAATGTTTCTTTTATTATCTTTTACTGTTTTTAAATGCCATTGTCTGAATGTCTTTCATTTTTGTAAAGCACCTTGAATTGCCTTGTGTTGAAAGGTGCTATATAAATAAACTTGCCTTGCCTTGGTTACTCCATGTTTACTAGCTATACTGTAAGATTAACGTTACAGTACATCACTCTTTATCACTTCTTACTCAGTCAGCCAGAGTGCAGATATCACCATTAGATTCACAAACCTGAAACATCATACATTTCTTCACTGCTGGGGATGACATTGTTGTCTGCTGCTGCTGCTGCAGCTTGTGGCGCCTGCTTCGATGAAAATAACTTTCTAATATCCATAACTTTATAGGCTATTAGCTTAAAACTCGTCAGGCACTAGGAAGGATCACTTCTTCTTCAGGGCAGGGAAGGCTACGCAGTACGCAGGCTAATGTCCCGCAGCGGATGCCTCTCTGGTGGACTCCGGTACTGCACATTACTCCCGAGACATTTTGAAAACAAACCAAAACAATTAGAATTTTTTTTAAGTGAAACATCCGGGGCTTTTCAGAAAACATCCGGGGCTTGAGCCCAAGTAGCCACCCCCTAGCGCCGCCACTGCTCCAGAGTACTGTAACATCTACAACTTTAATGTTTCTTCTGTTTCTATTTATCTACCAACTCTTATGCCACTGTTACGGCCCATCCACACAGCGGCGTGCGTTGTCGCTTGCCGGCGGGCATGTCTGAAGCTAGACCAACAACCAATCACCTGAATCTCCCGCCCCGGACACACAAGCAGCGCTTTGATTGGCTAGAGCTTGTACTGGCATATGATTCGATTGGCTGACGCTTCCGTCGAAGCTTCAAAAGTTGAACATTGCTCAACTTTTGCAGCGAGCACCACGAGAAAAGCTATGCTTTGCTCCCACAATGCAGTTCGGCGAAGCGTGACGTCACCCCATTCAAAGTGAATGGGCAGAAGCGTTGAAGCTTCAACGCACGCCGCTGTGTGAACGGGCCGTTAGACTCTATGTAATATTTTACTGGATTAACTCATTTCTATGTATTTTAACCCTTACCTAACTAAATGTATGTATATACACTGAACAAAAATATAAACGCAACACTTTTCTTTTTGCTCCCATTTTTCATGAGATGAACTCAAAGATCTAAAACATTTTCTACATACACAAAATAACCATTTCTCTCAAATATTGTTCACAAATCTGAAAAAATCTGTGATAGTGAGCACTTCTCCTTTGCCGAGATAATCCATCCCACCTCACAGGTGTGGCATATCAAGATGCTGATTTGACAGCATGATTATTGCACAGGTGTGCCTTAGGCTGGCCACAATAAAAGGCCACTCTGAAACGTGCATTTTTGCTTTATTGGGGGGGTCCGAAAACCAGTCAGTATCTGGTGTGAGGGGTAGGATTAGGGGTAGGGTTAGGGTATTTTGTTGTGAATTGAGTGGCCCATGGTGGTGGTGGGGTTATGGTATGGGCAGGCGTATGTTATGGACGACGAACACAGGCCACTCGATTCACAACATTACCCTAATCCTACCCCTCACACCAGATACTGACTGGTTTTCAGACCCCCCCAATAAAGCAAAAATGCACGTTGCATGAATAAAGTCTTATCTTATCTTATCTTCAGAGTGGCCTTTTATTGTGGCCATTCTAAGGCACACCTGTGCAATAATCATGCTGTCTAATCAGCATCTTGATATGCCACAACTGTGAGGTGGGATGGATTATCTCACAGGAAAAGTGCTCACTATCACAGATTTTTTCAGATTTGTGAACAATATTTGAGAGAAATGGTTATTTTGTGTATATAGAAAATGTTTTAGATCTTTGAGTTCATCTCATGAAAAATGCGAGCAAAAAGAAAAGTGTTGCGTTTATATTTTTGTTCAGTGTATATACATACATTTAGTTAGGTAAGGGTTAAAATACATAGAAATGAGCTAATCCAGTAAAATATTACATTGAGTCTAACGGCCCATCCACACAGCGGCGTGCAAAAACAAGTGTTGCGTTTATATTTTTGTTCAGAGTAGTTACCTCTTCTCGTCAGTAGAATTGGGTGAGTGGTTTTTCACCTCTTGCCAATGGTTAATGTTCAGCAAACATGATATATGCCTGTGTGTGTGTGAGTTTGTGTGTGTCGATGTGTGGGTGCACACATCCATAAAATTACTGTTGTCATTTTGCAGCAGACTGCGTATATCAAATCCTGTGCAGTGACCTTAGCTGTCACCTGTCACACACGTACACACATTATAAATGAATGGGTATATCCAGTCTTGTTAGAGAGTGACCCAAGCCAGCATCGATGTACTGTAGTGTGTGTGTGTGTGTGTGTGTGAGTGAGTGAGTGAGTGAGTGAGTGAGTGAGTGAGTGAGTGAGTGAGTGAGTGAGTGAGTGAGTGAGTGAGTGAGAAATATATTAGATGTTTAAATATTCATTGGTTTCTCCTTGAGGCATCAAATGTGGAATAGAGCCAGTCACCTCTCCGTAGCAGGACAGCTGACAGTTTGTTTATTCTAACTAACACTGGTTAATTGTTAGATTTCTCTTGTGTTTTTCATCCACATACATATTCCAGTTGAAATTGTGATCCTGGTGTATTGCAAAACTGTATTAGGTTAGTTAAAATCATTAATATTAAGTTAAACGTTATACATGTTTTTATTTAAACTTGATAATATTGCTTTCAACTAGCCTAATACAGTTATCTGAAATGAAATATGTTGACATAATACATTTAACCCTTGTGTGGTGTTCATATTTTTGTTATTCAGCCAGTGTTCGTGGGTCTGGTGGACCTGCTGCCTTTTTGGGCTTCAATTCAACACAATCAAACTAGTTGATGTTAAAATACTCAACAGATGTTTACTTCAACTCAATTAAATGTGATCTTCACATTCTGAAACCTCTTCCTCTTCATCATCATCAAATGGACCCAAACTTGTCCCAAATGTACAGCTTGGATAGAGTGTGAACAAAATAAAGATTCCCGCAAGACATAATGTGAGAGCAGACAGGTGTCCATGCTTGAATTTATCAACAATGTTGCAACCTTGTGGGGCAGGGGCAGAACACAAAAGTGGGTGGTCATTAACATTTTTTAGCTAAATAATGAAAACGGGTCCCACAGACCATACAAGGGTTAAATAAAGTCAATTCAGTTTTTACAGTGTACTTGAGGTAAAAAAGATAGAATACATCTCAATACATTTGTAGCAGTTCAGAATAAGATGAAAAGTGTTTTTCTTTGCTTAAGGATCATCACTTGACCTTGACATGGTGAAAGGAAACTTTCAGCTCAGCAAGGTCAATCAATCAATGTTTATTTATATAGCCCAATATCACAAATGTTACATTTGTTTCAGTGGTCTTCACAGTGTGTACAGAATATCAGTATGACAATATGACACCCTCTGTCCTTAGACCCTCACATCGTACAAGGAAAAACTTCCAGAGAAAACCCAGTTTAAAGGGAAAAATGGGAGAAACTTCAGGGAGAGCAACAGAGGAGGGGTCCTTCTCCCAGGACGGACAGACGTGCAATAGATGCCGCGTGGGTCTCAGGTATGTGTGTAGGCAGAGTATCATTGGCCTTTGACTGCTCATTTCTGTTTGGCATCATGTTTATCCCCATCCATCACACACATGTATCTGTAATGGCCATATGATATCACTTTGTATTAGCATGTTTTTACTTAAATGGCTTTTAATGGATTCAAACCTCATCGAATACCCTAATCTTCTTGGTTAAGGTCACATCTGTTTGCATGTTCCAGGCGCGCCGTTTGTGAAAATAAACATAGCCAGAGAGAAGAGCGTTATTAAGACCCAGCTATTATCACATCCGAAGCCCCGGAGAGATGCAACGTGCCACTTGAAGGACAAACAGAATAATTTCCCACAAATAATAGACTCTAAAACGACAATGTCTGCAGGAAATGATATGGTGTATTTCTGTCTGGATGAGCATGTCTGTAGGAAGGTATTAATAAAGGACTCTGAGAAAGATACAAGGTATGAAGGGGAAAAAAGATTCAAAGATAATACAAAAGTCACATCTTAGAGAGCAATAAAAGCAATTGAGAAGATAGGAGATAAAAGAAAGATCTTGAAGGTCAACAGGCTGTAATTATTATTTTTCTGCACTTGAAAGACTTCAATTAAAACTACAAGAGTGTTGCATGGAGAACACTTACCACTGGACGCTAACATAATAATATGGAGATGTAGGATATCTGTGATTATGGTCACAGCAGGGCGAGCAGAGAGGGGTCAGGCTCATCAGCAAAGACTCCAGAATAAAACGACTCATAAGTACTATAATTAATAAAGAAATATTTTTTCAAATATGTGGAGATCTGTGCTCTACTTAGTTGTAAAAAGTTGCTTCCGATCCTTTATTCTACTAATATAAGTTTTTTGTCAAATACTTTATCATAATCAGTAATATTTGTGTTCTATGCTTTCTATAAAAGGGGCCTTATTATGCTTTTGGGATTGTTTTCCTTTCCTGAAGTGTGTATTAAATATATTTAAGCAATAGCTCACGACTATATCACAGCTAAGGGGCGTGGCCCAACGCGAAGCGGAGGGTCGACAACCCCCTAAACATCGTTGCTTGCTTTAAAAGTAGCACAATTCATTATGTCAAACTTTGGAAAGTGTATCTAGATATCCCTGCCCTAATGCCAAAGTATCTGGCAACTGAATATGTTTTGCAGTTTGATGTCTATCTTTGGACCGTTGCGTAAAAAGGACGGTTTCTGCCAGTAGCGTAGGCAGAAATGTATTTTAGGGTGGGCCTGTACAAATTAGGGTGGGCCCGATTTATCTTCTGCGCATCAGAAGCTAACAACAATCCCCGCCGGTACCGGTGGCAGATTACTTTTGGAATACTTTCTTTTTCCATAACAGACGGGTATGTTTTGGTGAACAGGAGACACGTATTTTACTGTTTTAATGGCTTATCAAGAACTCAAACACGACATCTTGGTGTAATTCTGGACAGCTCTCTCACCTGCACCCCACATAAAAAACACCACCCGTGCTGCATTATTTGTACTGCATTCAAACCTTTCCTTAGAATATGTTATGAATTGTAAGGTGTCCTTGGGTGCTTTGAAAGGCGCCCCTAAATAGAATGAATTATCATTATTATTATCTGAAACGATGTAATAACTTTTTTCAGTCACTTGCCCCATGCATTCAGCAGCAGCAGGCCATTCACTTTGATTGTATCCCGTTATAAATGTCATCATTTCGACAATAAATAAATGCTACATAAACGTTATCTTCCACATTTTATCTAACCATCTCCCGTTTCTAACTTTCAATATATTTTAAAAGAGATCTCTCTCATCTGCGTGCGGGGGCGGGGCCTCACAGACACGCTGCATCTCTCTCGCTCACAGACAAGCTGCAGCGCCGTGCAGTGTGCACACAGTTCTGCCGGTAATGAATATTAAATGTTGTGAGGAAATCTTTCCACCAATAATTCCAATAAGTACAAAATGTATTCACTTCAGGTAAAGTAACTGTAATCAGATTACTCGTTTTTCAAATGTTACGCCAGCTGAATACACTTGATTTTTGTATTCTGATTACGTAACGCCGTTACATGTATTCTGTTACAACCCAACCCTGTCTAGGCTATATCTCTCCGGACTGTCCACCAGCAGATGAAAAACACCCACCTCTCCGCCTCTTCCAAGGGACGAGTTAACCGTGCGGCAGAGTTTCCGTTAACATTTATTTTCTTCTGACAGCCCAGCAGCAGGAGAGGTGGGGAGAGGGAGACGTGGCTATTTCATCGTTATCAGAAAATGATCGTATAGATCGCTGCTAGATGAGGGCAGTGGGGGCTCTTCTTGGAGTTTAAAAACCAAAGTTCATCAGTGAACTTTGAGCCATCATTTATTTTGCAGGCAGCTCTCTGCCTCTCTCACGTTATTATGGCGCTCACCGGAACCAACAATCAGTTTTTAGCGTAAATGAGTTCGGTTCAGAGGATAAAGCACATACAACATTAATTAAACTCGATATTTGTTCCCTTGAATTTCACTTTGAATTCTTGGATATTCTCAATGGGTGAATACATCTTTTTATAATAATAATAAAAAATAAATAAATAAAAAAAAATTTAAATGACACCGAAGCTTTCTCAGGGTGGGCCAATTTCTGCCCTGTTACTTCTCCGCTGTTTTCTTGTCCCAGTTTGTGTTGACAGAGTCACATGTATAGCAATAAACTGGTCATGACGACGAGGTCTTCTTTAGCCTTAACTGGCGTGGTTTATTTTCATATGTGCATTGCACCACTTGACCTGCTCTCCATGATAGATAGAAGGGGAGGGAACAATCCCTTATACCTGTCGTCAGCTACAATAGCTGCGCCTCCTTACGCCTATAGCGCCCTCACACTGTGGAACAGTTATAGTGCAGTTACATGCAGACATATTAATACTTACACTTAACAGTTTGAAAAGCAAACTGCATGCAGTTTGCTTTTCAGCCCAACTGTACACAGTTAAATCGACCGGACTTCTTTCTGCAGATGTGAGCATCCTTCAACAACGGTCAATAAGAGAGAGATAGAAGGGGAGGGAACAACCCCTTATACCTGATACCTGACGTCAGCTACAATAGCTGCGCCTCCTTACGCCTATAGCACCCTCTTACTGTGGAACAGTTATAGTGCAGTTACATGCAGACATATTAATACTTACACTTAACACTCCCACTTATGAATGACTAGTGTATACTAGGGATGCACGATATTGGTTTTTTGAAACCGATACCGATAACTTCCTGCTTCTCAAGACCGATACCGATAACCGATAATAAAACTAATTATTTTAACGTGATTAACGCATGTGTATTTTTTTTCCGGCCGCCCCGTAGTTTCAGAGCGCATCGAGTTTAAAATACCATCTACAAGCTGATGCTGACAGCCCCGCTCCTGCCGCCCGCTTGTGGCAGACCACACTTCCACGCTCACCGGCAGACACCGGTGACTGGAAGCCAGACAGTGGGACATTGTACGAAAAGTCTGTAGTTTTTGCACACCTGGTGGTAGTGCTGCGTACCTGGACTCACATTCAGGTTCAGGTCCGGACTCAAGTCCAGAGGTTCAGGTTCAGGTCCGGACTTATAAGTCCGGACCTGAACCCATGGCTTGTGTCAAGTTGTGTGAGTAACTAAAGTGAAGTTATTGTGAGCTAATTATCAATTGAAAATTAACTCATAATCAACTCAAATTCAAACTCATCAGGTTTATTGTGCTCCCTTGCAACTTGTGTCTACATTTCTCTACAAAGTACAAATGTGCCACTTAGTCTACAAATGACTTATGACAGCAACTACAGTGAACTACTACAAAGTTCAAACATTTATTTCATTTACCAAACTAAAGTAACCAAACAGTCCCTGAGCTGACTGAGCCTAAATCCCTAAAACGTTGCTGAAAGGTAGAGTGTAGAGTAGACTATACGCATCACACTGTTACACACCTAATATACAGTATAGGCTACACTCTAGTGACTGTACAGTCAGAGTGTACTGTACTGTCTGTGCACCATGTATTTTCTACAACTCTACAATACATACTGTTAGAAATTAAAATCAATGTTGATATGGCGTAATTTTGAATTAAAAACACTAATTTAAATCACTTTTATTCTGAAAAAACCGAAAGTTCACACTATTAACTTAAAACTTTTATTCTGAAAATTCTTCACTTCCGATTAGCATTAGCATGTGGCGAAATTCTACGTTTTCAAACCGTAAATCGAAGGTGAAATGACATGTGATGTTGTACACTGAGCACACTGGGATTAGCACTCATTTATTGACGCTGAATAACGTTTATCAGGGAATGTTTAAATAACCACAGACACCAGAATATACGTAAGTGCTAGTTTTTTTGCGAGTCCAAGTACCGGTTCCTGACGTTCCGGTTTTAACCGGACTTGAACCGAAACTTTTTACAAGTCCAGTACCGGTTCGGCGTACCGGTACGCAGCACTACCTGGTGGTAAAAAAAGACTAGTAGTGAGCAAATTACATGAACATTACTACTATGAACAAAACAAAGCCATGAGAACAGTTTTGACTCTTCAAAGTGACCATATTTATTTTCCCAAATAAATATAATTGAGTCAATGACAATGTGTTTCCCTGAACAATGAGTGAACAATGAGTTGAGAAATGGAAACAACTATTACCTGGCATTTATAGGACAACAAGCCTATCAAACATTTGCCAAAAGAAATAAACAATTATTACAAAAACAATTTGACAACCTGTCAAATAGGGCTGTACCCAAATATTCGACTATTCGAATATTCGTTCGTTCGTCAACTATTCGGGTTTTAATTTCATTATTCGGATATTGGTTTTTTTATTTATTTTCAATTCAAATTTTTCCTAAATGTATGCTATCAATAAAGGCGAATTTCCATATTCTTATACTATATTTATACTTTTGAATTGCACTGTTAAAATGCGGAAATATATACAATCTCAGCCTGTGCTCCTGACATCGCGTTCACTCAGTCACGAACGCAAACGGCACGCTTCACACACCTGAACACAAAATGCCGAAGACTTCAGCTGTGTGGGACCATTTTAAATTGGACGATGGTAAGAAGAAGGCAGTGTGCCAAATATGCGACAAGAAACTGGCCTACCACGGTGGCACAACAACTCTGAAAAGTCACCGGATGCTGTAAGTACTAGCCTAGCTTAGCTTAGCTTAGCTGTTGTCAAGTTGCCATGATGAAGCTGCTTTATCCGCCGTTTAAACAGTAACGTTACACATGATAAAATCGTGCACTTACTTTGCTTGGAAAATAGTTGCAAGCAAGCAACCGAATTGTTTTTTATATTAGTTTTTCAATTTGATCCGAATAGTGAAAATAATAGGAGCAATGTGGGAACATCTGGGACTAAGGCAATTATTGGCATACAGTTCGTTCATTTATTTTTCGTTCTTCATTTATTTAAATACTGTTTACTGTATCGGTAACAAGTATTACACTGTTAGGCCTACTGTTACGGCTATGTTATTAAAAGCATTGTTGTTATAACATAAATGTGTTTTGTATCTTCAGGTTGTAAAACGTAATTTGGAACCAGATTTGGTCCCCAGGCGCTGCACTGCGGCTCGGTTAAATGCAGAGGACATATTTAGTTTTAATGTATGCGAGTACTGAGACAATAAATAAATATAAATCGTAATAGTATGCTCTTTCTGCACTTCTGCTTAACAGCATGTTGGCAGGTGTCTCGGAGCGTGTTATGAAATTTGTTTGTAAAAAAAAAATGTTATTTAAAAAAATAAATCTTTCCGCACCGAATATTCGCTGCTGATTACTACCGAATAGCCGGAGCCCGAAAAATGGTATTCGGGACAGCCCTACTGTCAAATAGATTGTAAAATGTAAACATTTGCCATCGTAAGGTGCATCACTTAGTGATATGAAAATAAAGGCCTCTACTCCTCTAGAAGGGATGCTGCAAAAGTGCAAATCTTTGCATAAGGATTCAAATGAAATACTGACAAGTAAAATCAGTCTCTGTAAACAAACTGAAAAGGTGCATTCCTCACAGTAACAAAAATAATAAGGTACTGAAACAACAAGTTAGACATTGATATGTAAACACGAACTGAAAAAGTGCATTCCACACAGTAACAAACAGTCATTTACAGAACAAAGGATTAATGACTTGCTTTATGATCCATATAAATGACAGTGAACATGTTTTTCACAAAAGCATGAGGTTTCAATTGTCCTCTTTTTTTCCTCAGAGAGAGAGATTCACATTTGAGCTCCCTTTAGAGCAGGTAGCTATTCTTCTAATGTTCTACTTTTTAAAAAATTCTGGTTTGATCAGAGAGAGATTTTTTTTGACAAAGAGCAGCATCTCTGCCTTGTCGCATGCGAGTCGGTTTCTTTGCTGGGTCATCACGTGTCCAGCAGCAGAAAACAAACGCTCGCTGTCAACGCTAGTGCAAGGAGCCGACAGATATTTACGAGCAAGTTTGGCCAGGCACTCGTAACGGGACTGGTTGCTTTTCCAGTATTCCAGCGGGCAACGGTTCATGGGAAGCGTGGCCTCCGACAGCTATGACTGGAGCTTTCAGTAAAAAAACAAAACACAGAAGAACAAAATCTAATTATGATGATGTTCTGAATATCCGGTCCCATTTGTAACATAAGTTATACATTGTGTTCATAAAACAATTAAAACAAAATAATATATAGGCCTACACTTACGTTCGCATCCACTCTGCTGTTTTCCTGGTGTTCAGTTGCAGCATCTGTATTTTCTTCGAGGATTGACTCAAACATGCCCAAGAAGGAGTTGTTGTTCTCGTCTCCCCTGCTTTTTTTTGCCGGTGGCTCGTCTGGCTGGGGACCGGGGGTGTCTGTGTCACGGCGGTCTCTCTCGGCGACGCTGTGCAGCTGTTCCCGCAGCATTTCTATACCTTGCCGTTTTGATGCAAGGGTGAAGTAGCGGTCCTTGATCCTCGGGTCTGTTACAACCCGCTCCTGGGCTGCAACATAAAGCGGGGAGGCGAGACGAGGGGTATGATATAATGTTCGTTTATTCAAAACAAACAACCAAACAAACAAACAAGCAAGCAACAAGAACCAGCAACAGCAACAGGTCCCTGACGCTGGCACAGGACAAGTGCCCAGAGGAGACAGAGCGACGTAACGGCTGGGCTCCTCCTATATCCTTTTCTTCTCCAGGTGCAGCTCATCAGGCAGGTATCCTCCCACCGGTGCGACTCATCAGCCATGAACCTGTGAACACCCACAAAGCACACCCACAACCAGACGGCACCCCACGTGGTGTGGAGGGGTCGTCACACCCCCCCCCCATAAGAAAGGAGTTCCACTAAGAACACCGTTAGTACCCAAAATGCTAGGAGCTCTTCTCCGATATTCCGGCGTGGACAGAAGACCACTATGGCCAGTCCCCTGACCCTGCACCTGGAAGAACCCGGAATGTCCCTCCAGAACCCGCAACCTAGACCCCGGCAACAAACCCAAGACCTGACCCCCAGGTCGCTGCCGAACTGCCCCACCCATCCGACATGCGTGACATGACCCAACATGCCGAGACACATCTCTCCTCAACCCAGGCCAAAAGACATGCCGCAACAGGTAACCACATGTTTTACGGACACCCAGATGTCCCGACTGCCCATGCGCTTTTCTGAGGACCTCCTCACGAAATCTGACAGGAACCAAAATCTGATATACTGGCCCGCCAATGAAGCCTTGCCCACGTGACCACTACTTTCTGACCAGCAATCCCCCTTGCAGCTGACAAGCCCTGGTGACACCATTTCCATCCCCGGTGGAGAGAACCGCCTCAAAAAATGGACTGAGGGAGACATCCGCTTTCTGCTCCATCACCAACTCACTGCGGGGTACCG
This sequence comes from Pseudochaenichthys georgianus, assembly GCF_902827115.2. Classification (NCBI taxonomy): domain Eukaryota; kingdom Metazoa; phylum Chordata; class Actinopteri; order Perciformes; family Channichthyidae; genus Pseudochaenichthys; species Pseudochaenichthys georgianus. Next base: position 36,773,907 of record NC_047507.1, on the reverse strand, counting down.
ACATCAACCAGTCAGGAATAACCACTGAATCTGTCGCACTGACCTCTTCACCCTGCTCAGACTCCCCCTGTGCACGGCTCACAGCCCGGGTCACAGAACAAGCCACCAACACTGCAGGAGAGCACTTAACATTCTCCCCTGCCTTAACAGTCACAGTGGGTGAAGCTGACTGCATGGTAGGCGGTGGACCCTCAGCCCACACACGGCTGCCAGCCAGGCCGTTATCCAGGATAACATCCACACCACCAATTGGCATTACAGGACGGACCCCCATGGCGACCTCACCCTGCACCAGACCTGAGTTAAGCACCACTGAATGCAGAGGAACAGGCACAACATTCATTCCCATCCCTCGCATCCAGACAAAATCCCCAGTTCCAGATTCGTCCGAAAACGGTAACACAGAGCTCAGAATGTACGAGTCATACGATGCAGTGTCTCTCAAAATCTTTACCGGGACGCTGATATCACTTCCCACCAATGACACGTATCCGGTTGACACAAATGCCGAAAACACTGGGTCCTTCCACCCGCATGGCTCATTAATCTGCTGACAGGGAGAGATGACAGGTAACGGCACCACAGACACAGCACAAGCAGCAGAGTTAAACTGGCCTACACAGTTCCCCCTCTTAGCCTTAGCTTTTGGACAGTCAGCCTTCCAGTGCCCTCTCTCCCTGCAGTAATGACAGATTTCCGAATCTCCCTGTGGCGGACCTCGCACCTCACGCTCACCCCCGTGCGGATTAGCTTTCTCTTCCCATCTCCCTGCACGATACATACCCCCTCCATCCTGGATCCTGAAGTCGCGACCGCCCCTGTGCGTTAGCACATAGTCATCTGCCAGAGCAGCAGCCTCTGCAGCAGTCTTCACTTTGCGCTCGCTGATGTAAACCGCAATGTGGCTGGGCACAGAATTTTTAAATTGCTCCAACACCATCAACTCACACAATGCGACATACGTATCCACTTTCAAGGAGTTACACCACCTACCGAAAGAGGTAACCAGATCCCTGGCAAACTCAACATGTGTCTGCTTGTCAGACATCTCCCAGGACCGAAACCTCTGTCGATAGGCCTCAGGGACCAACTCGTAAGCCCTCAACACAGCAGTTTTAACCATCAGATACACTTTGCTATCCGCCACGGTTACAGCAGAATAAGCTTCCTGGGCCCTACCCGTTAGCACACACTGCAGCAATACGGTGCTATTAGCCTCTGACCACTCTCTGCTCTCAGCCACACGCTCAAACAAGGAGAAAAATGTATCCGGATCTTGTTCATTAAACTGAGGCACAACCCGCAGATTACCTGCAACGTCAAAATTAGTAGCTCTATCAGGGAAATTAGAGGCCTGACTTGCAGCCCCAGCAGGTAAACCCAACCTCCGCTCCTCTAACTCAAGCCTTTTAATTTCTAGCTGCAACAGCAACAGCTCCTTTCTCTGCTCAAAAGTCAGGTATATATCACGGCAGCCAGACGTACTGCCACTGTCTCTGCCAGGATCACCAGTATATTTTCCCCCTTTGAAAACACCCAACTCGAACAGATGTGCTCTTACAATCCCTCTTATGTTCTCCTTCATCCTCTTATCCCCAACATCCAAGCGGAAATGTTCAGCAACACAGATCAGCTGCTCACGTGAGAAGCCCTCCAGTAGCTCCTCTGTAGGCGCTCTCACAAACTCCTCCACACTCTCCATCATGACAACACTATGTGGCACGCTCATGCTACTACACAGCCTACACGCTACCGTGGTCTGTCCCTCCAACTGCCTCACAGTAACTGGCTAAACTCCCCGCTAGTCTTCAGGTGCTAGTTATGGCGGGTACTTACGCACTTAATACCGTAAGCTCGGCGAAGCGACCAGAAAACCGGCAACTCCACCCGCAGCCTCGGCGTGCTCCCGAGCTAATAGCTCTAACCACTTTCACACCGCACTAACAGCCCCCCCTACGACCTTCAAGGAAGACCGTACTACACCTAACAGGGACAGCACCACGGTACTAACGATACTGTGTTTGTACTCGCTGCCATACACTCTCTGTACATTAGAACGGCAAAACACTCACCCCCGTAACGCTACTGCCAGCCAATCAGCTGCACACAATGACAACAGCAGCTGCGCGAAATCCGTCCCCACCATGGCCGTATCTACCATTGAGGTCACCGAGGTCCGGACCTCGGTAATATTTTCCAAGCTGTGTTTAACAAAACTTGTGAAATAATTGCACTAAACGGGGTTCTTTGTTGTACTTCCATTTACTGATGATGGGGGCGCTGCATAATTACGTAGCCTCGATTAAAGCAAACAGAAGAAGACGACATGTATCAACAAACCACCGCAGCCCGGACTTGAACCGGAGCAGCGGAGGAGTGATGAGGTAGAGATCTGAGTCCAGCGGCTGCTTGTGTTTCTGCTCATCAGGACATCATAGGACCAGCAGGTCCTGTGTGAGCGCTCTACGTTAGTCAGTGGACGTCCGACAACATGCACACTAACTTATATTGCAGCTATAGGGCAGGCTATACTTTGGTTTAAATTGCGTGAATAAACTAGCTAGAGAGCTAAAGTTAATTACATTCATCCAATGTCAGAAGGATTACCTTTTAACAAACGTTTTAAAGTTTTTCTTTCATTTCAATTTGAGTAAAACATTGAAGATATAACATTGTATTGTTTTCTTTTTACACTGACTCAGATATAATGAAAAGACGACGTCAGTCGAAGCTCAGCTTTGGTAAGGAAGAGACAGGACAGGCAGAGAGAGAGAGAGAAAGTGATGGAAGTCAGTGAAGAACTGCAGGTACAGTCACACATAAGAATGTAGGCTTAATAACCTCATCTATCTATTTATCTATAACAATAGTCTTCATTTACAATAGGCATCATTTTAAAACAACATACATCTATTGCAGTTATGATTTCATAATAAAACACCATTTGCTTACATCTTTGTTCTCTTTTGAGAATCAAACAAAACAGATTTAAAAAAAAAGTGAAATGAACTCAATCAATAAATGTTTATTTACAGCCCAATATCACAAATGTTACATTTGTCTCAGTGGACTTCACAGTGTGTACAGAATATCAGTATGACAATACAACACCCTCTGTCCTCAGACCCTCTGTCCTTAGACCCTCTGTCCTTAGACCCTCTGTCCAGACCCTCTGTCCTCAGACCCTCTGTCCAGACCCTCTGTCCTTTGACCCTCACATCGTACAAGGAAAAACTTCCGGAGAAAACCCACAGTTTAAATGGCTGTATTGCTTTTAATGCACTGGCAGGAGCGACAAGTGAGGAGGAGCAAAACGTGAACAACGAGGGAGAGATTGAACAAAGAGAAAGAGTAGAGGCCAGAGAGAGTAATGAACAGGAAGAATACAGAGAGACTAAAGAAGATGGAAGAGAGGCTGCAGGTCCTTCTGCATGTCCAGATCCTTAATAGTAACAATCAACTGATTCTTATGTATTACACTTTAAAAAATAATTTATGCTGCATCCACTGACATGGTTTGAAATCACTATATTATCCAATGTGTGACCCCCCACAGGACTTAAAAAGCACCTGAAAATCCCAAAAATCTCGGGGGTATCCCCCGAACCCCCCTAACATGTTTGGACCTCGGTATGTAGGAAATCCTGGATACGGCCCTGGTCCCCACAACGGACATCCAGTTCGCACACGTTTCCCAGGTCCAAAGCAACGAGCCCCCATATGTTACAACCCGCTCCTGGGCTGCAACATAAAGCGGGGAGACGAGACGAGGGGTATGATATAATGTTCGTTTATTCAAAACAAACAACCAAACAACCAAACAAACAAGCAACAAGAACCAGCAACAGCAAAAGGTCCCTGACGCTGGCACAGGACAATTGCCCAGAGGAGACAGAGCGACGTAACGGCTGGGCTCCTCCTATATCCTTTTCTTCTCCAGGTGCAGCTCATCAGGCAGGTATCCTCCCACCGGTGCGACTCATCAGCCATGAACCTGTGAACACCCACAAAGCACACCCACAACCAGACGGCACCCCACGTGGTGTGGAGGGGTCGTCACACGGGTCCAATAGCGTTGAGAGATAATACATGGGCTGTTCCTCGATGTCACCAAAACGCGTTTGGATTGCTTTTAACAGGGTCTCCTTTGAAGCTTTCACTCCGTGGTCTGTTGGAACAGTTTGTTTTAGCAGGAGCGTTAAGGCTTGGATGGAGGGGATTACGTCTGCCGTTGTGGCTGTAGCTTTGCTAATATTTCTAGTCAGCTGTTCACACGTACATGTTGACCATCCTCGATACATGTATCGAGGATGGTCAACATGTTTTCAACCAGGGCCCATTGGTGGGAGTTGAGTGTTGCTGGTAACTTGTATTCAGGGTTCATACACTTTTTCACCAATGATTTTCAATGACTTTTCCAAGACTTTTCCATGACCTTTACCTAATTTTCCATGACCACGGTACCACTGAAAATTGTTTATTTTAACATGGGTTAGCAGGAAAATAAAGTCTGAAACATGTTGTGCCTATCTAAAACAAATAAGGAACGAGACAGGCACACTTGGATACATTTTCTGTATTTAAACATTTTGTCGATGACTCAAAAGGTAAATAAAAAATGCTATCAAACAAAAAAAGAGATAATGAAGAGAAAAATAAATTGGGGTAGGAATGCTAACTACTGATTTACAGCTAAAAATAAAAAAAGTTAAAGAAAATTAAAGAAAATGTCTTTGTAATGTGACTGACCGTACAGTACATCCCCTTATAATACCATTGTCATGGTAACAGCAACTTAACGCTTAATTTCAGCAAGCTTCTCATCGATTTCCTTCTCAAGGTCTTGAAGAGATGCCTTCTTTTCTTTGGCAGTGCGACGCAAACTGTTTGATTTTGTGATGAAAGTCAGTTTACCACTGGTTTCTGCTTTGTCAGCATACTCGTCTGCCGACTTCTCCAATGCACCAATGTCGTTCTGTACTCTGGTCCTCTTTTTTTTAAGTTCATCCAGCTCATCTGCAAGAGCCTTTCTTTTTTGCACACCCTTTTCCTTAGCATTGGCCCTCTTCTGGTCATCCAGGTAGCTGTGGTACCTTTGCCTTGCTCCAGAAACTGAGATCAAAAGCTCTTTGGTGAGTTGCACATTGGTTACACCACCAACAGATCTGATATGGCCAACGATGAGCCTCTGAGCAACCAGGGAGGCCTCCTTCTGATTCTCCACAATCAACTCTTTATTGATTGAAAACCCTCTCTCAACACTCGCCTGTCCATGAGAGAGAACCAGCAGCATTTTCACCACATGCCACACCTTGGAAAAAGCTTTGTTGGCTCCCATTGTTGAATGTAGTAGGGTGTCAACTCTGTCTGTAATGGGCTCAAATTCCCTGAAGTTTGCTTGAAGGGCAGCAAAATCACAAAACTCGCTGAACTCATCACACACTGACTCCTCAACATGGTTAGCCCCAACAAGGTGGTGCAGAATCCTTTTCATTTGAGCCAGGCACACTTCCTTGGACTCAGCCATGTATCTTGGGTCAAGGCACCGCATACTTCTCACAAGCTGCTGGTTCACTGGAGCCTTATTCTGTAGCTTCTCCAGTAGCTTGATCAAGAATGTCTTGCATTCCATCCTGAGCTCCAGTGCCTGCCTCTCTGATACCTTGTTGATGGATCTTAGTTGCTTAAGACAGGTTTCAGCTGAGAATCCCAGGTTGATTTTTGTGGCATCCTTGTGTATGCTGCTGTCTTGGAGAGGCATATGAAGAAGCTTCAAAACTGTGGTGGCCTCCTTCATAGGTTCCTCTTTGAAGAATCGCCCCATTAGTCCTGTGAATAACATAGAATTAAAATTGGTGTGAAAAATTCAAGTGCAACTGTCAAATACCATATATACACCAAGAGATGGAAAATATTGTTTAGTCTATCTGTACAGATGAAATGCAATTGCATATTTGTAACAAAGACAACTTACTAGGATGAAACAAAACAATGAGTTGAATCAACAGAAGATTTATAAATCTCAGTTTCATTTTAATAGCTGTGATTTTTTTATTATTCTTATTTTTGTACATGTAATCATGTAAGAAACTCTAATCTGTGCCATTTAATACTTTATCAAAATTGTTTTTGTCTCTGTTGCAACTTATACAAATTAAAGTTAGTTTTTATACAGCAGTTAGAAGCCTAAGTCAATTAAAGATTAATGTTTTGGCTCAGATAATGTGTGATTAACATTTACCATAGTTGTATAATTGATTACCTTATTTTCTGTCATTTCATGGTCTTAAGCCATTACAATAATCAAATAATTGTCAGTTGCAGACCTACTAATTTTACATCATGACATCTCAATGCTTAGTCTGAATGAACTTGTCTGTTTTGCGTGTGGTTTTAATCTAAGCCTTGATTCCTATCCTGATGTCGCTAGATTTTAATATGATTATTTGTATCTAATTGTGTATGCATTATGTGTCATGAAACATCCTGGCACTGTCATTTCTTGGACTAGATCTGTCTTTCAAAAGAAACTGCATCTCAATGAAACGACAGGGTAAAACATAGGTGAAATAAACTAAGACATTTTTTTTTATTAGTACAAATGTGCCTCGTCCCTGGGTGTTACTATTTCCAGTCTATAGGTGGCACTGTTGTTTAATTATCATTCAGAGTAGGGATTTAAAATGTTATTGGAATTAAAAGAAACACAATGCTGATATGGAAGATTACCAAATTACCAAATATGCCCATACTCATCTTTAATTATGATTGCTTGCTGGCTTCTTTTAGTTTTAGTTAATACTACAGCGACCCTGTATAGAACCTGTATTGGGTGCTGTGTGTGTCAGTCTTGCATCTCCCATCTCTCAGCCAATCACAATGCTGCACAGTAAGGCTGGTCAGTGTGGGGGCCCGTGGTTGGCGGAGAAGAGGGGGAGAGCTGGCCAGTGTGAGGTTGACCCCGCTCTTGGAGTTGAAAGTTGATAGTTTAAGTCTGCTAATGTTGTTGTGACCCGTTACGCTTGTATTGGACATGTACTCTGTATGTTCACAAAATAGTTATTAAACTAAAGAACTACATTTTTGTCTCCGACTCCTATGTCAATCAATCAATCAATCAATGTTTATTTATATAGCCCAATATCACAAATGTTACATTTGTATCAGTGGTCTTCACAGTGTGTACAGAATATCAGTATGACAATACGACACCCTCTGTCCTTAGACCCTCACATCGTACAAGGAAAAACTTCCAAAGAAAACCCAGTTTAAAGGGAAAAATGGGAGAAACCTCAGGGAGAGCAACAGAGGAGGGATCCCTCTCCCAGGACGGACAGACGTGCAATAGATGCCGTGTGTAAATTGAAAAGATAATACATTTGCAACATAGGTAGTCCAAATGTTTGGAAATGCATGTGTGTATATAATAGGAAGATGAATCCACGAGGATATCCATCCAGGACCTATGATCCAGGACCACAGCCACGACTCAAGATCCAGCGCTCGCGATCCAGGACACAGGACCGCAGGATCATCCATGACTCCGGATCCCAGCGTATATAGACACCAAAAAGAAAGACATTTGGGGAAGCTGGGTTAATCGGAACATGAGTGTACACGGGTATAGACAGAGAGAAGGAAGAAGTAAGATGTCCCCCGACAAACTAAGCCTATATCAGCAAAACTAGGGGCTGAATCTAATCAGCCCTAACTATAAGCTTTATCAAAAAGGAAGGTCTTAAGCGCACTCTTAAAAACGGATAGGGTGTCTGCCGCCCGAACACAAACTGGAAGCTGATTCCACAAATGTGGAGCTTGATAAGAAAAGGCTCTGGCTCCCATTGTACTTTTAGAGATTCTAGGAACAACCAACAACCCTGCATTCTTGGAACGCAATGCCCTAGTAGGACAGTAGGGTATAATGAGTTCTTTAAGGTAAGATGGCGCCTGCCCATTAAGGGCTTTGTAGGCGAGAAGAAGAATTTTAAATTCTATCCTGTGTTCTATAGGGAGCCAGTGTAAGGCAGCCAGAACCGGAGTAATGTGGTCCCTTTTCCTAACTCTGGTTAGTACACGAGCCGCAGCATTTTGAATCAGCTGAAGCGACTTGATTGACTTCTTGTTACTCCCTGATAATAAAGAGTTACAATAATCCAGCCTAGAAGTAACAAATGCATGGACTAGTTTCTCTGCATCGTTTTGAGGCAAGATATGCCTGATCTTTGCAATGTTACGTAGATGGAAGTAGGCGGTCCTTGAAATTGATTTTATGTGGGCGTTAAAGGATAAATCCTGATCAAATATAACACCAAGATTCCTTACAGTCTCACTGGAGGCCAAATTAATGCCATCCATAGTTAGTATGTCTTTAGATAATTTGTTTCGTAGATTCTTCGGGCCAAGTACAATAACTTCAGTTTTGGTCGTGTTTAACATCAAAAAGTTTAAGGTCATCCACATTTTTAAGTCCTTAAGGCAGTCTTGAATTTTATTTTGATGATTAATTTCATCAGGCTTGATTGATAAATATAGTTGAGTATCATCCGCATAACAATGAAAGTTTACAGAATGATTCCTTATAATATTGCCTAACGGAAGCATATATAATGTGAACAAAATAGGTCCGAGCACTGAGCCCTGTGGCACTCCATAGCTAACTTTGGTTTGCGTGGAAGATTCATCGTTAACACGTACAAACTGAGAGCGTTCAGATAGATAGGACCTAAACCAGCCTAAAGCAGTTCCCTGTATGCCAACTAAGTGCTCTAGTCTTTGCAATAGGATATCATGGTCGATAGTATCAAATGCAGCACTGAGATCGAGCAAAACAAGAATAGAGACAAGTCCCTTGTCTGAGGCTATTAGAATATAATTTGTGACTTTAACCAGAGCTGTCTCTGTGCTATGATGTGTTCTAAAGCCAGACTGAAAATCTTCAAATAAATCATTATTTTTTAAGTAATCACACAACTGTTTTGCGACCGCTTTCTCAAGAATTTTTGAGAGGAACGGAAGATTAGAAATAGGTCTATAGTTGGCTAAAACCTCTGGATCGAGGTTGTGCTTTTTAAGAAGCGGTTTTATCACTGCTACTTTGAATGATTGTGGAACATAGCCTGATAATAAAGACATATTCATAATATTTAATAAAGAAGTGCTAATTAATGGAAAAACTTCCTTCAACAGCTTAGTTGGAATTGGGTCTAACATGCACGTTGATGGTTTAGAAGAGAGAATCATTGAATGTAATTGTTCAAGGTTAATGGCTGAAAAGCATTCTAGTTTACTATCTAGTGTAATATTAGAACTTACGATTCCGGGAGCTGTTGATAACACTATACTGGTCGAAGGCAAGAGGTCATTAATTTTGTTTCTAAGAGTAACAATTTTATCGTTAAAAAAGCACATAAAATCATTAAGTGCTATGGGAATAGAAGGCTCAATCGAGCTGTGGCTCTCTGTCAGCCTGGCTACAGTGCTGAAAAGAAATCTTGCATTATTCTTATTCTCATCTATTAATGAAGAGTAGTAGGCTGCTCTCGCTTTACGCAGTGCTTTCTTATATTCATTGAGAGTAATATGCCAAATTAAACGAGATTCTTCAAGTTTAGTGGAACGCCATATCCTTTCAAGTTGTCTAGACTTTTGCTTTATTTTGCGGGTTTCGGCATTATGCCATGGAGCTAATCTATGTTGTTTTATTTTCTTCTTTTTCAAAGGAGCAACAGAGTCTAATTTTATTCGCAGCGCATCTATAGCACTATCAACAACATGATCAATTTGGGGTGGTGTACATTTTGTATAAGTTTCCTCCCCTACATGCAGACATGCTATCGAGTTAAGTATTGGTGGAATCTCTTCCTTAAATGTGGCTATAGCACTAACAGATAGGTTTCTGCTGCAAGAGCTTTTGACTAATGCTTTGTAGTCTAGTAACAGTACTTCAAAAGTTACTAAGAAATGGTCGGATAAAGCAGGATTATGCGGTTCGACTAATAGTTGCTCAATTTCAATACCATAAGTCAGAACAAGGTCGAGAGTGTGATTATAACAGTGGGTTGGTTTATTTACACTCTGACAGAAACCAATAGAATCTAATATAGAGTTAAATGCAACAGTAAGGCTATTTTTATCATCGTCAACATGAATATTAAAGTCACCTACGATAATTACTTTGTCTGTTTTAAGAACCAAAGTTGATAAAAACTCAGAGAATTCTGATAAGAATTCTGAATAAGGACCTGGTGCACGATACACTGTAACAAATAAGATTGGCTGCAAAGTTTTCCAGGTCGGATGCGTAAGACTAAAAACGAGGCTTTCAAAAGAGGTATAATTACATTTTGGTTTAGTATTGATAAGTAAACTTGAGTCAAAGATTGCTGCAACTCCACCTCCTCGGCCCGTGCCTCGAGCAATATGAGTGTTGACATGGCTGGGTGGAGTGGCCTCATTTATGCTGACATATTCTTCATGTCTCAACCAAGTTTCAGTGAGACAGCATATATCAATATTACAATCTGATATTAAATCATTTACCAATATTGCTTTAGATGCTAGAGATCTCATGTTTAAGAGACCACATTTAATCTTCCTGTTTTGTTGCACTGTAGTAGTTGTTACATTTACTTTTATTAGGTTATTATGTATGACACCTCTATTAGGTTTTACCTTAAATTGTCCTTGGGCAGACACACACACCGCTAATATTGGGTATTTTATTGGGTTCGGGATTCCTATGGGTGACTGCCTAGGAGAGAGCGCAGAGAAGCGTGTAAGACTGCGACTCTGCCTCCTGGTCTCAACTCCAGTTTGTCATGGATTACGTCCACAAAGCCCTGAAATGTTTGCCGAAATGAGATCTGCACCTTTCAAAGTAGGGCGAATGCCGTCTCTCTTAATCAGACCAGGTTCTCCCCAGAAGGCTGTCCAATTATTTACGAATCCCACATTGTTTGCTGGGCACCACCAAGACAACCAGCGCTGAAATGATGACATGCGGCTATACATGTCATCATTGATCAGATTGGGGAGGGGACCAGAGAAGATTACGGTGTCCGACATTGTTTTAGCATAACTACACACCGACTCCACATTAAGTTTGGTGCATTCTGATTGGCGTAAACGAACATCATTACCACCGACGTGAATAACAATCCTACTGTATTTACGTTTAGCTTTAGCCAGCAGTTTAAGATGCGCCTCAACGTCGCCCGCTCTGGCCCCCGGAATGCATGTGACTGTGGAGGCTTCGGTCTCTAAATTCACGTGTCTCATAATAGAGCTACCAATAACCAGAGTTGGCTTCTCAGCGGGTGTCTCGCTGAGTGGGGAATATCTGTTAGATACGTGAACGGGTTGGTGGGGACCTGCAGGTTTCGCGTTATGCCCCTTCTGAACAGTCACCCAGCCTCCCTGCTGCTCGGGAGTTGCCGGGGGACGGCTAAGAGGAGCTTCCTTTTGCCGGTCCGCACATGCTAACATGGGCTTTACTTTAGCTGAGTTACTTTCTAAGATGCGGAGCCGGGCTTCTATGGCTATGATTCCCGCCTCCAACCTAACAACTATACTACATTTAACACATGTATCCTTACCAGTAAGGGAGGCCGGGAAGTAACCAAACATGAGACAGGAAGAGCAGGAAATAGCACCAGAAGGTGGGGAAAGAGCCATGGCTAGCTATCAAGCTAAAGTAGCTACCGTTAGCAAACCCGAAGTGAGTGTAGGCAACTGTGGAGTTACAGTCGCTAAGAGAAGGAGAGTTGTGAGTGCTTAAGCTGTAGTAACGTGTGATTACAACGTCAGGCAGTTGCCGTGATCAAGAGTTTTAAAACGATCGATTAAGTTTAAGTTAATAAGCTATCAGCAACAGAACAGGCACACGGGATACCCGGAGATGACAACAACAACAACCGGAAGTTACAACGTGCAACGTGCTCACCGCAATAGGTTCCTCCTTCCGCTCAATCAAGCACTCAGATGTCAAACATTACAATACTATAGCGGCAGGTACAACTAAATATAAGGCATTAGCTACATCATAGAGGGACAGAAACAGACAGTAAACACATATGAAATGAGAAAACCTTACCTTTCATCAGTTGAAACAAATCCTCGCTGAAGAAGGGTAGCATAGGCTTATCCGTCTGGTAAAGGGTGAAGAAGGGCTTGATCTCTCTTGCGATGCTGTTGAATATCATCACTTTTGGGATGAACAGCGGATCCTTGGAGCTTTTCTTCACAGCCTCAAAAGACTTAACCTTAGGATCCGGTAGATCACCCTTGTTAACTAACTCCACGTAGGTTGTCACGTAGGGCCAAAACTTTAAAGCTCGGTCAGACACGGTGACATTTTCAATCCAACGGACTCTGCAGAACTTTAGCATCACGGTGTTACATCCAGTGGCGGTAATGAAGTCCTCACGACGAGCTGGACAATCGTGGAAAAGCCAGTATAGGCTCGAGAGAATGTGCTCAATGTCCCAGCCGGTAGCTTTGCATCCATCTCTGAATGCATTGTGCAGGATATGCAAACCGCATGAACCAATGTTGAGAAGTGATTTGTCTGCCTGCTTCTGCATCTCTTTCTGTAGGAGTTCAAACACTTTCCAGTTCACATGTGGCCCGTCCATGGAAAGCTGAATGAGGTTATTCACTCCCGTCTCGGACAGTCCTTTGCTCATCTTTTCAATTATATCGATTGCAGTGGAATGTCCCAAAAATTCAGAGCCAATGTATTTCGTCTTGACTTCTGCTCCATCCCACAGCCTCACGTGTACATCCATTTGTTTTGACTGCAAATGGTGGTTCATCGTTTCATCAAACAGCACTACATATGCCGTTTGTTTAGAAACGTCAGTCAGAATGAGTCTCTTAAAATACGGAGCAAGCCCATATGTGCAGACATAGGAACACTTACTCTCACCACATGCAAATTGAGCTGCAATCTCGCTGTCCGGGAACATCGCCGCAAAAAGACGGCTCGTGTCCTCGGATGACTTGTATGAGTAGTGAGAATCCATGATTTTTAAAGCCCAAAGTATCTCCGCTTTGATAACTTCGTGTTTTGACGGAACGTTTAACGTTGTCTGTTTCGTTGCTGTTGAAACTGAAGTAGCATTACTTGGTGTATTAGCAGCGTCAACATTCATAAATGTACGGAACATTGCGCTGCTAGCAACAGCGGCTACTGCGGTCTGGTGCTTTGTCCCCTTCATGTGGCTAGCAAGCGCTGCCTCGCCCATATTCGAAATATCGATTATTTTAGAACATAGTTTGCATTTAGCACGCCTTGGGTCAGTGTCTTTTGACAGCCACAATTGGTAGATATCCTTGAGAAGCCATACGTTGTTGAATCTGGCACTTCCCTGGCATCTTGGCAGCATTATATCAAATAGCTTACTAGCTTCTACAGGCATAAGCAACTGTAGGTTAGAGGGGGCGTGGTAACATCTCTCACCCGCGAAATACTGCGACAGTTACATTTATTTTACGTTTCATTGGGCTATACGATACAACATTTATTATCATTATAGTATTACTATTTCGGTGATTATATAAATTATATTTGATGCAACTTTAGTTACATTTCCATGACTTTTCCAAAACTTTTGAAAAAATATTTAATTCCATAACTTTTCCAGGGCCTGGAATTTGCATTTTGAAATTCCATGACTTTTCCAGGTTTTCCATGACCGTACGAACCCTGTGTATTCTACTGCATAAGCTGCAATAGCTTGCTTCTGCGCCACCAGACTCTTAAGCATGTAAAATGTACTGTTCCAACGTGTGGCCACGTCCTGTTGGAGTCGTGTACTGGTGGTGGTGGTAGTAGTGGTTGTTGATCCCTTTCGCAGGTTTGCCTGTAACTTTTCCAGGGCGGTGGACGCTACTTGGGAGTGCTTAAAATGTCCAACAATCTTCCGCCCGATGGCAACACAGTCAGACACAGCTCGTTGGCTAAGCACAGCCTCATTCACGGCCAACTGTAAAGTGTGGGCCATGCAGCCCAGGCTATCAACTCCATAGTCACCAAAAGCCTTCGCCATATTACGTGCGTTGTCTCTTAGGACAACATGGACCATCTCTTTACTAATGTTCCATTGCTGAAGCATGGCTTCAAAAGCCTCACGGATCATATTGGCTGTGTGTGAACCTGGTAGCTCCTGAGAATGCAACACCGCTCTGTACAGTTTGTAGTCTTTGTCCAGCCACTGCGCCGTCAGACCTAGCATGCTAACGGGGCTAACATCACTGGTCCATATGTCCGTGGTGAAACTTATGTCCCGTATATCGTTATAGATCAGAGTATGGAGGAGTGTGGCTATCTCATTATACTTGGCTGGTAAACACTCGTCTGAAAAGTGGCGGCGGCTTGGAATGATAAACCTGGGCTCCAAATGATTAACGAGCCGACTGAATCCTTTATCTTCGACGAGGGAGAAGGGCTGGTCGTCAAGCGCCATCATTTCTATGATGAAGTTAGAGATCGTTTTAGCCCTGGGGTCGTCTCTGGCAAACTTCTTGCCTTTTTCAAATGCCTGGTCGATTGATAAAAGCCCCGGTGCCTTTGCAGTTGGCTTTGGATGTGCCGCTAGCTTAGCAGCGCAGGCGTCTTCATACGCTTTTAACACACCATCGTAGCGATGGTGATGTTTCAAGTGACTGATCAGGTTCGAAGTATTATAGGTCGTTGCCTTTTTCCCTCCTCGTGGAACTTCTGCATTACATTTGTTACAAATAGCAAGCGAACTTTCCAACTCCGAAACTTTGAAATAGTCCCATACCACAGACGACATGTTTGTTTACTGCAAACCATTTACGTCACAGCCAGGCATGAGTTAGGAAGCGCTGGATTTGTGAAGAACTCCCCTCTTCCTAAACCACTAATACCACAGTACTGGCAAAACGGGAGGAGCCGAGTGAAAAACAAGCGCCCCTCATTCCAATCCACCCACACCGCAGTATTTTAATTTTTTTTCCTCAAAAAAAGATATTGTATATTATCGGGGCTATTAATACTGATATCGGTTTATCGGTATGACGTCATAATTCCTAATATCGGACCGATAATTATCGTGCATCCCTAGTGTATACTGTACAACTTTTCCAAGAAAAATAACAGTTCAAAACATCAAAAGAACATGGCAGTCAATATTACATAATAGGCAATATTTTACACACCGAACATGACCCCTGCACATTTTTTCAATTTCAGTTTGGAGACAGGCTTGGTCATAGCATCTGCAACCATGTCATCTGTAGGACAGTAAACCAGCGTCATCTTTTCTTCTCTGATGACAGATCTAATGAAGTGGTCTTCAATTAGACATGTATGAAGCATCTCGTTCCAATTTCGCCCAGACTGTTTCAGGCCGTAAATGGATTTTTCTAGCTTGCACACTAGCTTCTCTCCTTTCTTCTCGTAACCTTCAGGTTGTTCCATATATATGTCCCTATCAATGGGTGCGTGCAGGTAAGCTGTCTTCACATCCATCTGGTGTAAAATCAAGATGTCTTCGGCTGCCTTCTGCATTACTACCCGTACACTGGTCAGATTAGCTGTAGGGGAGAATGTCTCACCGTAGTCTATTCCTTCCCTCTGACTGTAGCCTTTAGCTACAAACCTGGCCTAGTACCTGTCGTGCCCTTCAATACCCTCCTTGATTGAGTACACCCACTTGCCTCCCACTGTCTGTCTACCCTCGGGTAACTTTGTTAGAGTAAAAGTATGATTGTCCTCCAGAGACTTCATCTCCTGATCCATCGCTCTCTCCCATTTTCCTGACTCAGGGGATATCATGGCCTCTTTAAAGGTCTGAGGTACACCACTCACTACTCTGTAGCAGTAATCTATGCTGGTAAGTGTACTGTCATCCTCGTCACTTTCTCTCTGGGCATAGTCTTTCAGATACTTTGGGAGTCTATGTTCCCGGGGGGGATATATCCCACTGCATGAGGCACGTGACGTCACCCTAGGGTGCTTCTCGCCATCATCCTCCGGTGGCTGTTGACCGTCTGTCTGCATATATGTGCTCAGTACACTAGGCTGACAAATGAAACAATGTAACAAACTGTGGTCTGGTGCGCACCAGAGTGCGGACTATTAGGTGTGAACACAGCCTTAATACTTGTAAATAAAACTTTTGGCCCGTAATTTATTTTCCTCATTGTAGCGACCAGAGGGGAGAGGAGGGGGGTATATCCAGTCTCTGATAGTGTTACATTATTATGAGTGCTCTGTTTGATTCTGAAATTGTATATATTTATATAAATATATACATATATATGTGTGTGTGCGTGTCCACATCTGTAGCCTGTTATTGTCTCATTATACCGCACTGTGAATGAATCAAAGTCAATATATAAGTCATCATGAACACATCTGTCCCTCAGACAGAGGGCTGCTGTACCTTCTGTCATCATTAATGTGCGTCTCTTTGAAATGACCACTCAGAGGAGAGGAGTTCTCATTTCTCTAACCGCCTGCTGCTTCCCCTCCTCTCTCCTCGGTTCCCCTCCTCGGCTCCTCCGCTCGCATCTCCTGTGGGCGGGACTAAGTATCGAGGAGGGGAATCGAGGAGGGGAGTTCGAGAAATGAGAAGGGGGTAAAAAGGTTCGCATGAACTAATTTTAGTACCGGCTCTTTTTGGTGGGAACGCGATCATGAATAGTTGTGGGAAAAGTACCGCAGTGTGAATGCGCCTTAGGGCTGTCAGTCGATTAAAATATTTAATCGCGATTAATCGCATGATTGTCCATAGTTAATCGCGATTAATCGCAAATTAATCGTACATTTTTTATCTGTTCTAAATGTACCGTAGAGGAATATTTTTCAAGTTTTTAATACTCTTATCAACATATGAGTGGACAAATATGCTTTATGCTAATGTTTATTATAATTTGAACAATGACAAATATTCTCATGAATATTAAACACAACAACCTCTGAACATTACAAATATTCGCCTCAATTCAACCTGGAACCTCTCTCATTCAATAATACAATACAAATTGTGTGTGTGTGTGTGTGTGTGTGTGTGTGTGTGTGTGTGTGTGTGTGTGTGTGTGTGTGTGTGTGTGTGTGTGTGTGTGTGTGTGTGTGTGTGTGTGTGTGTGTGTGTGTGTGTGTGTGTGTGTGTGTGTGTGTGTGTGTGTGTGTGTGGCGAACTGTGATAATAATATATATATATTTTGCTCTTTGCAGAACAAAATAAAAGACTTTCAAATTAAATGTGTAGTGGAGGGCTACTTCACTCTGTACCACGCTACATATTTTGGTAGCAGAGGATGGTTAGATCCAGCCCCACGCCCAGCTGAATAGCAGCATAGATGGACGAGCAGAGGAGGACCATGGAGGAAGCAAGGGACGAAGTAAGCAAGATACTAATGACGCTGGAGGAGAGGGAGCTCATTTCCCTGTGTGAGCATCTAAAGTGTAACACACCTGTTGGGGGGTTTGCCAGTAAAACAAGACGAACCCTCAACAGGTTGGTGGAGACGACATTAGATGAAATCGAGGAGGATGAAGAGTCCGCAGAGTCGTATCAGCAGTATCTGCAGCATGTGCTGTCCTACCTGGCCTCTCTCAAGCCGACACCGGGGGAAAGTGAGGCTGAGATTGTAATTCAGGAGACAAGTGAGTTAGAGAACTTGAAAAAGCAGTACCAGAAGTTACAGCAGCAGATGGAAGAGGAAATCGGGGCATTGGAGGAAAAGATCAAGCAGAAGACACAAGCAGCAGGAGGAGACACCCCCAGTGAGATGATAGTGAACTGTTCATGAACTTGTCATGAAAAGTTCATGAAATATTAGTGAACCATATTCATGAACAGCTCATAAACAGCTCATAACAAAGTTGATGAACTGTTCATGAAAGTGTCATGAACATTAAATGGCACTAGGGCAGTTCATGAACTACTCATGAAACTCCTGTGATGGAATGGTTCATGAACAATTCATGGAATATGGTTTTAGGCAGGTTCATGAACAATTCATGAAATGGAGTTTTCAGTGAGTGTGTAGGGATATTCAACCAAGAACATATCAAGAATTGTTCATGAACATATCAAGAACTGTTCATAACAACTTCATGAACCATTCATGAACAGTGCATACCCAGTCACTGAATATAATTCAATGGCTGGCTATGAACTGTTCATGAACTGTTCATGTACATGAACTGTTCATGAACCATTGACTGTGGGTCAATTGGCAACCATAGAAAACAACAATTATGTCAATCACAATGGAACTTTACTCAAATTAACAAACAAACAAACAAACAAACATACATACATACATACATACATACATACATACATACATACATACAGGTGGAGCACTACAATTATTCCTATCACTATTTGAAGCAGTTCTTGACACTCAGCTGCACAACAAATGTTGTTACAGGTCCCAAAAGCTTGGGTACCACAGCAACAATAAATGATTTCTGTAGAAAACAGAAAAGTGCAGCAGCAATAATTATACACAGGATCCGGTTGATCGTCTGGATTGCTTCTTATTCAAAATTCAAAGTACACAGTTACATTCAAATAGCTGAACTTTACAAACATCACATTTCTCCATTTAAGTTATCTGTCTGTCACAGTCAATTACTGTATCTCAAGGAGAAATTCAACATAGTCAATATAAATTATTACATTACATTGCATTTAGCTGACGCTTTTATCCAAAGCGACTTACAATAAGTGCGTTCGACCAACAAAATACAAACTTGAAGAAAACAGAATCATATAAGTACATCAGGTTACATAGAGCAAAAACATTTCAAGTGCTACTCAACTGGCTTTAGGTAAGCCAGTCCATAAGTGCTTTGTTAATAGTTCTATTGCTCGAAGTGGAGTCGAAAGAGATGAGTTTTCAGTCTGCGCCGGAAGGTGTGTAAGCTATCTGCTGTCCTGATGTCAATGGGGAGCTCATTTCACCATTTTGGAGCCAGGATAACAAACCCACGTGTTTTTGCTGATGGGAACTTGGGTCCCCTTCGCAGCGAGGGTGCAGCGAGCCGTTTGGTTGATGCAGAGCGGAGTGCACGTGCTGGGGTGTACGGTTTAACCATGTCCTGGATGTAGGAAGGGCTAGATCCATTCGCAGCATGGTACGCAAGTACCATTGTCTTGAAGTGGATTCTAGCAGTTACCGGAAGCCAGTGGAGGGAGCGGAGGAGCGGAGTGGTGTGGGAACATTTAGGAAGGTTGAAGACCCGACGAGCCGCTGCATTCTGGATGAGCTGCAGAGGTCGGATGGCACATGCAGGTAGACCAGCCAGGAGGGAGTTGCAGTAGTTTAGGCGTGAGATGATGAGAGCCTGGACCAGAACCTGCGTCGCTTTCTGGGTCAGCTGGGGACGTATCCTCCTGATGTTGTAAAGCGTGTATCTGCAGCAGCGGGATGTAGCAGCTATGTTTGCAGTGAAGGACAGGTTGTTATCTATAAACACATAACGCTATCAAATAATACTTTCTATCAATATATCTATCTTTACCAAATATAACATATTATGGAGATCACACTGTCAATGTTAATAAACAAAAAACAAGGCAATGTGCCTGCAAGACTGCACTCAGGTAAACAAAACATATTACCCGTGCGCAGCCGCTAACCTGCCTGCGAGCCTTCGCTCAGGTCACATTTACCCAGGCGCGGCTGAAGCCCGCGAAAATGGCATCTATTGTTGCCGACAGTTTAGTATTTTTAAAATACCGTTACTATGTCAAACATGCTCAAAACCTTCTGACACACTCTCCTAAACATCTCCAACATCATATATAATTCACACAAGTTAACATCGATCATTTTCATTATGTACTGACCTGTAGAATACAGAAAAGTGGAGCAGCAATAATTATACACAGGATCCGGTTGATCGTCTGGATTGCTTCTGAGGAGGGGGCGGAAGTGTCCCCCCTAAAATAACCCAGATGTCACCGCTCACCTGCCAAAGGATCCACCTTGGCGCTACTTACTCATAATGCTTCTCAAACAGTACAGATAAACCATAAAATGATATGAATGTCACCAAAATAAATACAGATAATGTTCAGTTTCAAATTCACTATTGTTTTGTTTTAAGATTAAAAAAGAAAGAAATGTTCAAATAGTAGATGAATATTCAAGAGGTCTTTAAAAACATCACACTGATCATCAAAAGTTCATAAAATGCTCATGAATATTCCAAAATATTCTGAACTTGCCACAATCATCCAAAATTCATGAAATGCTCATAGTCATGAAAAGTTCATGAAATACTCATGCAAACTTTTTGGGGTTTTAATTATAATGTTGTGATTGGCTGGATCATGAAAAGTTCATAAATTGCTCATAAAAGTCTGTCATGAGCAAAACAGGAACTTTATATGAATGAACAATGTTCATAGAAATTTCATGAACTGCTCTTTAAAATGGTTCATGAGCATTTTAAGAATTTTGGTTCATGAACATGACAAGTGAACATATAATGAGTTGTTCATGAATGTTTCATGAGTGCTCATGAACAGCTCATAAAGTCATGAACTCCATCTCGCAGGGGACTGCGCCTGCCAGCGTGACAGCAAAGGAAGAGGACACAAGGACTGCCACCACAGCACCAATCAGACTGCCTGAGGTGACGCTGAGGCGGGAGTTCCGGATAATTGGACAGATTGGTGAAGCGGGGCAAAAGGACAAATTGTCCTACACAAGCCTCATCAACCAGATCGAGTCTGGACAGCGGAAAGGACATGGAGAAGCGGAGATCATTGAAGCAGTCACACGTGCTGTGAGCCCAGGTCTTCATCTGCGGGAGATGTTGGAAATAAAGCGAGAGCTGACGCTGCACACCCTCAGGATCATACTCAAGGGTCACTACAAAGTGGACTCCTCCTCCGACCTACTGCATCGCCTGATGAACATGACGCAAGATCCAAAGGAGTCAGCGCAGAATTTCTTATTCAGAGCAATAGAACTGAAAGAGAAGCTAATGAGAAAAGCCAGTGATGATGATGCAGGTGCGGAAGGTGAGCAGTTTAGCCCAGCGCTAATTCAGAACAAATTCCTCCGCTCCATAGAGACTGGTCTTTACAGTGATGCGGTTAAGTTCCAGTTCAAGCCGTATCTCAGTGACCGTACTGTCACAGATGAGGTGTTAATTGAGCGAATCAGTGAGAAACATAGAACAAGAAAGACAAATAAAACTGAGAAAGTCAGTCATAAACAAGCCCCCAAAAGTCAGTGAAGTGCAGCCGGAGGTGTGTCCACCGGACGCCTCAGCGGCAGCAGTTGACACTGTTACTCACAATGAAGTAGGGGGGAAGATTAAGAAAAATCAGGGACCCAAGACAGAGACAGACCCAATAGGAGCGCTCAGGGCGGAGGTTCTAGAAATTAAGAAGTTGATGTTACAGACAGTGGAGGCCCCACAAGCTAGACCGACAGAGAAAACGTTCACACCCAGCCGTAGTCGGCCCAGGGGTTGTAGGGCGTGTCAGGAAGCTCAGAAAGGTGACTCCTGCAGACATTGCTTTAAGTGTGGGCAAAAGGGGCATCTCTCCAGAGGATGTCGACGGATCAGAGAGCAGCAGGGAAACGAGACCGGGCTGCCGAGCTGGGACCCTCGGTAGCCCGTGAATCATCCAGTCTCCACATGCAGCAACCTGTCCCCCCTCCCGCACCGCCTCAAATCTCATCAGTCAACTACCTCCCACCACGACGCAAGGAAAAACTCATCAAGTTGATTGGGAAGAGACACATTGTCCACTGCACACTGGATACGGTTCCAGTAGTAGCATTATGGGACTCAGGCGCGCAGGCGACCATCATTAATGAAGAATGGAGAAAGCTGCACTTACCACACAGCACGGTGCAACCTCTTATTTTATTTATTTATTTATATATTTATTTGACAGGGACAGTGCACATTAATTGACATTTCTGTAAATGTGCCAGAGTTAGCCAACATGCTATTTTCCATCTGTAGTCCCTGGACAGATGTTAAAAGTCATCCTAAAAACAAAAATTCACTTCAAATAACAGGTAAATACAATCAGTAAAACAACATTCAACAGAGATACTTATATTATGATAAAAGCATATATAAAAACATATAAACTAAAATACAAGCATATATAAAAACTAGTGCTGTCAAAATTATCGCGTTAACGGCGGTAATTAATTTTTTGAATTAATTGCGTTAAAATATTTAACGCATTTAACGCATGTGCAGAATGGCCCGCCCCATACGTGCCACCAGTGGCAGCGCCAGGGAATGGCTGGGGTAGGCTACACCCATACCAAGAAATGGCTTAGCCCCACCATGAAAAATGATGTTAAAGTAAGCAAAATAAAGTCTGCCAACTCGCGCGGAGTAAATTGCACAGACAGCAGTTAGTAAGATTGATTTCAGTAGCCACGGTTTTGAAAACTTT
Organism: Pseudochaenichthys georgianus; assembly: GCF_902827115.2. Classification (NCBI taxonomy): domain Eukaryota; kingdom Metazoa; phylum Chordata; class Actinopteri; order Perciformes; family Channichthyidae; genus Pseudochaenichthys; species Pseudochaenichthys georgianus. Next base: position 36,751,483 of record NC_047507.1, on the reverse strand, counting down.
TGTCACGTAGTGATCGTCTTCTCAATAGAACATCTTTGATAACGGCGTGGTGTTGTTGCAGGAAGTCCCGACGGAGAATACTCTTGCTGTTAGTAGCCTACAGGGCAGAGCCATATAATAGTAATAATATGGCTCTGGTACAGGGGTGCACATAACTGGTACGCAGGTTATGTGCGTAATCTGAAATGCGTATCAATACTTGTGTCACAAAGCGCATTTGCGTACCGACGTACTTGTGAAGCTTTTCCAGAAGGCGGTTAGATCACCGGACGACAGAGTCGGTCTCCGTGTGCACATACAGGGCTGCTGTTAACGTCGGTCTGTACAACGGAACTGTGCCAAAACTACGCCAACCGGCTGCGGAGGGAGACTCCCCCCTTCACTGGAGAACTGCGCTAAAACAGCTGATCACAACGTTCACACTCTGTGGTCACGAAGTACTCCACTAGCCGCCGCCGCCCCCCCCCTGTCGACTTTCCTGAAGTACTCACCCGTTGATAGAAATCAACACGTAATCAATTAAGACCCCACGGTTTGATGATTGATAGGTGTGTGGGTTGTCTTTCATTTTGACATGCAGAAAAATTGTATAATAAACATAGATACTGTATGTTAAATGGATATATCCGCCTTCTTTCATTTATCTTTCCATTCCCACAACAATATACATAAATAAATGGCATATTTTGGACATAGTTCAAATGGTGATTAATCATGATTAATTAATTTTTAAACTGTGATTAATCTGATTACAAATTTTAATCGTTTGACAGCCCTAATAAAAACTAAACAAAAATACAAGCATATACATAAAAACTAAACTAAAATACAAATTCACAAAGCAGACAGATACAAGTCAAGGCATATAAACAGAGCGTTGTCATGTACAGATTGTGTCAGTGTTGACAGAGCTGACTTTCCACTAACCATGTTTTTAAGTTAGATTTAAATAAACTGCAGGTGTTTTGTTCTCTAATCGTTACTGGGATTGAGTTCCACTGTGCTGCAGCTTTAAAAGAAAAAGAAGATTGGCTGAATGAACTCTTCCTTAATGGAACAACGCAGTCTCCTCTTGTTGCAGCTCTTGTTGCCCTAGTTACAGGTGTGCGTATGGTGATAAAATGTCTGAGCGGAGGTGAGGTAAGGCCGTGTATTATTTTGTACATGAGGCAAGCATTTGCATATCTAATTACATTTTCCCAGCTCAACAAGTTATATTTTGTGAGTATTGGGCAATGATGAGAATAAACTGACTTCTTATCTACTATCTTAAGTAGGGATGTCCCGATCACCTTTTTTTGCTCCCGATCCGATTCCGATCATTTGATTTTGACAATCTGCCGATACCGATTTTTCCCGATCCGATCTTTATGCAATGCATTAAGAGAAAACAAAGGTAACAGATAACGGTTGACCATCCAACGCGATGAATTCAGCTATCTTGGCTGTTATTTGTTTGGCCTTTTCACTGTTCTGGGGCAGTTTCTCTTTCCTTTTAAAAGTCTCTGAAAGTGTCGTTTGTTTCAGTGCCGTTACCTGAGTGGCCGCTGTGTACTCGTCATGTTGTTGATGGTGTTAGATTGGTCGTGTTGAACGTAGCTCTGTTCTTTCCATCACGCGGAACCTCCGCCTTGCAAACATTGCATCTGGCTGTTACACTGCCTTCGCTTTCAATTTTATAATACTTCCAAGCTGAACGTAGCCTCTTGTTAGCTTACTGCTACTATTAGACACTGTGCCCACTCTGTTGCCAGATTTGAGAGAAATAAGCAACCAGGTCTGAAAACAAGCCCAAAAGAAAGCATTTAATGTCATTTTAAACCAAAACTAATGCCTCAGGATGACTTTAAGACGTGAACATGGTCATTTTTGTTTTGTAACATTAACTTAAAAAAAATAAAAATAAATCCCAATCCCCGATTTTTTTCTCCCAATTCCGATCTTTTGAAAATCACGTGATCGGCTCCGATCCCCGATCACGTGATCGGATCGGGACATCTCTAATTTTAAGTGTTTGTTTGTATAATGATTCCAGGGGTTTAAGAGTGGTTGTACAGGCATGTGACCAGGTTGTTAAGCAATATGTGATATGAGATAGAACCATAGAGTGCATGTACATCAGATGTGCAGTTCCTGGTAAACCTCAAATTGAACAGACTGAATTTGACCCTGTTGCAAACCTTTTTCACCTGAGCCTTAAAATGTAGTCTTGAATCAATTAAGACCCCCAGGTATTTCTACTGTGAGACCACCTGTAGCCTCTCCCCGGACACAAACACATCAGGCTCAACGCAGGAGGACTTGGTTTTGGTGAAGAACATACATACAGTTTTACTGACATTTAGTTGCAGACAGCATTGCTCCAACCAAGCTGTTACATGAACCATGTACCAGACTTTTGAAACTACAAGAAGATAAGGAGGACTTTTACAAAAAAGTAAGAGATTTTTGTCCAGAAGGATAGGCAAATGGACTTAATCTTCAAGTCAAGGTAAGACTGCAATTTTATTGAAAATGGGATCTTATTAAGAGAGAACAATTCAATATTTAAATGATAAAATTACATTTTTTTGGGTGTCCTTCTGTTGAACTGTCTGTTTAAAAGTAATTGAAGCATCAGACAAAAAAAGCTTTTGAAAATAATATTATATTTTGATTTAATATATTTGTAAACCTGAAGAGTCAGTGCCAGTGCCTCACCAGCCATGAACCTCTCTGCAGAAGCTTATATATAGACATATGAGTTTTTTGTGCCCCACCACTTTTGTACATATAGAAACGCCACTGAGCAGCGGAGCCCATAATTGGCTACAACGTGATAGAGGAAATAACAGGAGAGGGTAGTCAGACAACAAAGACAGAGACCATCCATAGTGTGTGTCCAGATAACAGTCAAGACATCACAAGCAGTGATTCAGCTTATCCATGCCCCTATTAGTGAGGAAGATGTAGGAATGGTACACACAGGAAATAGAACAATCACTCTGGGCGCTGAACAGATCACCACAGTGTATGTTAATGTCAACACTGGGGCTCAGTATCATGGCCAAGACCTGCTTCTAGTCCCAAGTGAAGAGCCGACATTGCCAGAGGGGGTGGTGATAGAAGAGGGTCTAGTCAGGGTCCCCAGAAAAAGGTCAGGTTATGTACCAGTCCCCATCGCCAACACAAACAAATACAGTGTAACCCTGACTCAGTGCACCGTTGTTGGTCACCTGCAAACAGTCAAAACCGCCTATGCGGCCAGTGTTGAGCAGATAACCGGAGGAGAGGGATTAAAATCACCAACTAACACCGCATCAGCCCCAGGTGACAACAAAAAAACATAAACCCGCCTGGTGGGACCCTCCGGTCGACCTTAGTCACTTAAACGAGGAGCAAAAGAGGATCACAAAACAGCTGCTGAGAGAGGAGTGTCACGCGTTCGCATACGACGATGACGACATCGGCTCAATCCCCTCACTGAAACTCCACATCACGCTGCACGACACTACCCCAGTAAGAAAAACGTACATGTCAGTTCCAAAGCCACTACACCAGGAGGTGAAAGAGTATATCCAGGATTTATTAAATCGGGGCTGGATTACTCCTTCACGCTCTCTGTACGCCTCACCGGTCGTGTGCGTACGGAAGAAGGATGGGACTTTAAGACTGTGTTGTGACTACAGAGAACTGAACAAAAAGTCAGTCCCTGATCGCCACCCCATACCCAGAATCCAAGACATGCTGGACTCCCTCACTGGCAGCTCTTGGTTCTCTGTACTGGACCAGGGGAAGGCCTATCACCAGGGGTCCCTGGACAAGGAGAGCCAGCCCCTGACAGCTTTCATAACCCCCTGGGGTCTGTACCAGTGGGTCCGAATCCCGTTCGGGTTGAGTGCGGCGCCCGCGGAATTCCAGAGGAACATGGAAGATTGTGTGCGTGGCTTGAGAGATGAAATGTGTCAACCGTATCTGGACGACAATCTGGTCCATAGCCCCAGCTTTGAGGACCACATTAAGCACCTGATAACTGTGTTACAGAGATATCAGGGGCACGGGGTTAAACTCAGTCCTCGCAAATATGAGGTGTTGAAGAGGACGGTGAGATTTCTGGGACGGATGGTGTCTGGACAGGGCTACACTATGGACCCAGCTGAGGTGGCTCCAGTCCAAGCCTTAAAGGAGAAAGCGCCTACAACAGTGAGAGAGCTGAGAAGAGTAATGGGATTCCGAACATACTACCGAACATACATCCCAAACTTCTCCAGAATAGCCCAGCCTCTCTACCAGCTGCTCTCAACAACACCTGATCAAATGAACAGAGAGAAGGTCAGGGCCACTACCAGGAAGAAAGGGAACCTCCCACCTAACACTCCTATACAATGGACAGATAACCACCAAAGGACATTGAACTCTCTCATAGACAAGCTGGTAGAGCCTCCCCTTCTGGGGTACCCAGAGATGACCCAACCATTCGTTCTCCACACAGACGCATCCCAGGAGGGATTGGGAGCAGTACTGTATCAGAGACAGAATGGTAAACTGGTAGTTATAGGCTATGGTTCCAGGACTCTAACACCACCGGAAAAGAACTATCACATGCACTCGGGGAAATTAGAGTTTTTAGCACTAAAATGGGCAATATGTGAACGGTTTCGGGATTATCTTTATCATGCCCCACACTTTGTAGTATATACAGATAACAATCCCTTAACCTATATCCTCTCAACAGCTAAGCTTAATGCTACAGGTCATAGGTGGGTGGGCGAGATGTCCGAGTTTGACTTTTCCATTAAGTATAGGCCGGGAAAGAGTAACGCAGATGCGGATGGCTTATCCCGCATGCCATTAGACATTAATGCGTTCATGACACAGTGTACAGAGGAGGTGGGTCAGGAGGTGTTCAGTGCAGCAGTGCAGGGAGTCAGTGTGCAGGGAGACACCCCCTTGGTCTGGGTAGCAACAGTCCCCATTGAGACACTAGATTTAGTAAGAGATGCGAGTGCACACCCTCGATACAAGTCCCTGACACCAGAACAGATACGAGACAGTCAGGAGAGAGATCCTGTCATAGGTCAAGTTCTGCATTATAAGAGGGACAATCAGCACCCGTCCCGGAGAGCTCTGATAGCAGAACCGGCGGACGTCAGAGTATTAATGAGACAGTGGGCAAAGTTGAATGTCAATGAGGAGGGAATTCTCTTTAGGAAAGTAGGAGATAAACAACAGCTTATCCTCCCAAAAGAGCATCATCAAACAGTATTCCACGAGCTTCATAGAGAAATGGGACACCTCGGGGTCGAGAGAACTTGGAACCTGATCCAAGATCGATTCTCTTGGGCCCGTATGTACTCTGACATATAACAGTTTGTCACCCAAGAATGTGAGTGTCTCAAGGCACAGCGACCTCACAAAGCAACCAGGGCTCCCATGACAACCATTGTCACAACACGCCCAGGTGAGCTAGTATGCATTGACTTTTTACACTTAGAGACATGCAAACAGGGGTTCGAGTACATTCTCATTGTGATCGATCATTTCACTGGTTTCGCCCAAGCCTACGCCACGAAAAACAAATCTTCTAAAACTGTTGTTGACAAGCTGTTCAATGAGTTTGCACTCCGCGTCGGATTTCCAGAGAGAATTCACCACGACATGGGGAGAGAGTTTGACAACCAGTTGATGGACCAACTACAGAAGAGCTGTGACGTGCGGGGGTCCCACACAACATGTTACCACCCCCAAGGCAACGGGAAGTGTGAACGGTTCAATAGAACTATCTTATCAATGCTCCGCGCCCTCACAAGTGAACAGAAGGCTGATTGGAAGAGCTCATTGACAAAACTGGTGCACGCGTACAACTGCACCCGCAGTGGGGTCACAGGATTCTCTCCCTACTACTTGCTCTACGGAAGGTCACCTCGTTTGCCAGTAGACCTGCTTTTCAACCTACAGCCCAGAGAGGCAAAAGAGACTTACACTGAATATGTACAGAACTGGCAAAACCGAATGCGACAAGCCTATGAGATCGCATCCAAAACAGCGGCCCGGGAAGCTCTACGGGGCAAGAAAGGCTATGACAAAAGAGCACATGGAGCAGACCTGCAACCTGGTGGACGGGTGCTCGTGCGTAACCTGTCAGAGAGAGGCGGCCCTGGTAAACTGCGGTCCTACTGGGAAACTAAAGTGCATGTGGTGGTGACGAGAAGAAGCAGTGACAGCCCGGTGTATGAAGTAGCACCAGAGGGAGGAGGTAAGAGTCGCGTATTGCACAGGAAACTCCTACTCCCATGTGACAGTCTGCCCTTGGGGAAACCGGAACCCGCCCCTGAAAAACAAGAGAGGAAAATACAGACTCGGACAAGAACAAGACAACACCAAACCGGCGAACCAGAGGAAGATTCAGACAGCGAAAGCAGTGATGAAGTTGAGCTGGTGTGCCGTTTCCCTTACGACCAAGAACTAAGTCAGAGAGCTGCAGAGTTGAATCCAGCTGCAGATTTGAATCCAGAGGCAGAGCCATTTGCACCAGCTCTGACGATGCAAGACGGAGCTCCAGATCTGGAAGATGCAACGGTTGCTCAAGAGGAGACAGAGGCATCACAGCTGATGGAGATGGTGAGAACCGCATGGCAGAGCCTGGGGAAAGTCTACAAGAGTCATCAGAGGAAGATGATCCTGACCCTCCGCCAGCGACCAGCTATCCGCAGCGACACAGGCACCGTCCCCAAAAGCTGACGTACAACGCTTTGGGTGAGCCGACGTGGGAGGAAGCGGCGGCCGAGAGTCTGCACGTTGTGAGTATGTCACCAGCCTGCAACCCACCGGTCATGTGGCGACCGTGGGCATCACTAGACGTTGAGGTAATGGGTTAAACTCACATTACACGAACATTACCCTAGTTCGGAGAAAATGGACTCTGAAAAGTAGAATGGTGAAATGTATATCCCTAACAAAAGCATCCAGAAGCTCCAGTACATCCAGAACAGCGCTGCTAGGATCCTGATGAGGGTGCGCAAATATGATCACATCACCCCCATCCTTAAAGCACTACACTGGCTACCCGTGGAACTGAGGATCGAATTCAAGGTCTCCGTCCTCACCCACCAGTGTGTCCATGGAACTGCCCCTCCCTACCTCAAGGAACTCCTCACCCCCCTTACCTCCTTGCGGACCACCCGTTCCAGCAACTCCAATTTCCTCAAACCCCCCAGGACTAAGCTCCGTACTATGGGAGACCGGGCCTTCTGCTCGGCTGCTCCCAGCCTGTGGAACGCTCTCCCCGACCAAATGAGAGCACCACAGACCGTGGAGGCTTTTAAAAAAAGGCCTCAAAACCCATCTCTTCAAAAGAGCCTTTGCCTAGACATTTTTATCACCCTTTTATTTTTATTTTTATTTATTTTTATTTTATTTATTTTTGTATTGCTTTATAATTAATTCTACCGTGTTGTGTAATGTTTATTTATACTGTTCATGCTCACTACTTGTAGCACTTCGGGATTTGCATTCAAATATGAAGTGCTTTATAAATGGAACTCATTATTATTATTATTATTATTATTATAATTCCGGCACTGGTACTGTACAAAAGAAGAGACTGGTAACAGACTAAAAGAACCGAGGCCGATTTGAGTTCTGTTACATTTGAGAGTTGATCTGATTGGGATCCAGAGTACAGTAACTGATGTTTAGTGGTATAGGTCTAAATGGGTCAGATACTTGGATACATGGGTACTAATTGAATTGAATGTCAAGTGCCACTTTAAAATAAGTAATACCATGTTTTCAGTGTGAAATTGCAATGTGTGAAAAGGTACACTTTGGGTATCTGAAATGTCTGGAGACATTTATTATTGGGGGGGAGAGTGTGGCATACAGAGCCATCAGTGGGTTGATATACCTACATTATTAGTAATTACATGGTTACCTACATTATTAGTAATTACATGGTTAACATGATTTGCAATTAATACAGCTCATGTTCAGAGTGTGGTGAGAATTGTCTGTGTGTTTTTTGATAAGGAATGGTTGGTTTATTGTTGGAAAAATGTAGTGTTATCTAGCAGTATGTAGTGTCTAACTCCGACCAGCAAAGGGCGTGTTCGCTCCACGGTGTTGGGGACAAAGAGAAGTCTCGCGTTCAGAGAACGTAAACACACACTTGATTGAAGTCACGGTGTGTGTGTGTGTGTGTGGCGAACTGTGATAATAATATATATATTTTGCTCTTTGCAGAACAAAATAAAAGACTTTCAAATTAAATGTGTAGTGGAGGGCTACTTCACTCTGTACCACGCTACACTGGCATACCTGTGCGTCTCCTCTCCCGTGCGCCAAGCCGAAAGTGCGCTTCCCGTCTGCCAGCTCCATGCTGTGTCTCTCCGGCTTGAAGGTGCTGTCAAAGTTCTTGAATCGGTTCCTGTCTTTGATAATGTGGGTAGACGCACCTGTGTCCACGATCAGTCCCTTCCTTTGGGCCTGCTGCTGCTGCGCTGACCGGCTGGCGTATGCTGTCTGCGCCCCGAAGGTGAAGTCCTCTCAGTGCTCTCCGGGCGTCGTCTCGACTCGCCTCACGTCCACCGCTGCCGCCATCTTGTCCACAGCCGTCATCTTGTCCACAGCCGCCATCTTGCACGCACGCGTACCGAGCGCTCTGTTCGCGCTTCTTTCTACACACTCTGTCTGCGTGTCCCGAAGTTTTACAGAAACTACACCAAACCGTTTTTGTGCAATTATCTTTTCGGTGACCCTTTTCTCCACATCGCCAACACGCCATCTCCGTCGGGGGTCCGGTCTTTTTCTTTGGCGCTGCCCGGGCCTTCATTACCCTTTCTCCCGCCTCCTCGGCGACCGGGTCCGAGTCTTCTGAGGCCTCGAAGTTCCGCAACTTGGCCTTGAACTCCCCCAGTGACATGTCCGCTGAACCGTGCATCACCAACAGTGTGAACGGTTTATACATCTCCGGTAGTCCCCTCATAACCATCGCCATCATTAGTCGATTGCTCGGTGCTTCTCCTGCACTTTTGAGCGCCGTGATGATCTGCTCCGCCCTGATGACGTATTCAGTCACAGTCTCTGTTAGCTTTCTTCAGCGCGGTCAATGTTATATTCAGGGATCCAATCCGGGGCCTACCTCTGCCGATGTAGTGTTCTCTTAACACTTTTAGACTCTCTCGGCCTTTGTCCTTTGTGTCCCGGAATATCAGCCCCAAGCTTGTGTTGTCTAGACTGAGCAGACTGGGCTCTGGTTTCAGACAGAGGGTGAAAAGAGGTGCTGCAGCGCAGGCAGTATATGAGAAACAGCTTTTGAACATTAAAGCACAAAATACAAATATGAACCTGAACATGGGTATAGGGTGTCCTCCGACCCTTTTTAGGGCTGCTCGATTATGGCAAAAATCATAATCTCGATTATTTGGGTCAATAATTGATATCACGATTATTAAAAAACGATTATCCATTTACTTTGAAAACATCAATTTATTAGACAACAACATTTGAACAGTATGTTTTTAACAGTTGATTACCCTGAACTTTAAGTATAATTCAACTGAAAAACCAATAAAAAAAAAATGTAATTAAAAAAAAAAAAAAGTAATAATAATAATAAAAAAATAATCGTTTTATTTCGATTTCAGTTCTCGTAATCGTTGCAAGCCATAATCGTAATTGCGATTAAAATACGATTAATTGAGCAGCCTTAAAGAGCCTGTGACACAAGTTTCCCCCATCATCCAAACCCATCAATTTGAGTAAATATTGTCCCCTTGAAAACCGTTACTGAACTGATTTTGGATATTTGTACTTTGATAACCATTAATCTCCCCTTCAATGTTGACAATTTTCTGGATCTTCTCGGGGATTCTTCAAGTCCCGCCAAATGATGTGTGACGTCATTGTGGGCACAGCGCTCCAGCTGCACCGTTCAGGATCCCAGCTTCTGCATGTAAACGCACGATGGTGCACACAGCAGCGAGCTCAGACAGCGATGCCAGTTTCATTTTGAACGTATCTGAGAGCTCATATGAGGCTGAAGGATCGGTTTATGTTGTATCTGTTAGAAGTTTAGGAATGAGGTGCGTCAATATGGGCGATCATATGGTCATGTAGCCAGTGGTGGAATGGGAATAAAAATCATCCCGGGACTCTCGACCGGCCCACTTCGGTACCGCTAGTAAATTGTCAACGGGGGGAGTGGGGGATGTCAGGGCGGCGGGTGCTGTAGATAGTAAATGTAAATATGTAAATATTTGTGTCACTGCATCCTGGTAAAATACAAATATAATGTATAATGTCTGTGTCTTTGACATTAGCGCGGCTAGCCACCTGTGCCCTGTACTACGAAGCCAGTTCAACATACCCTGGATATGTTTGAGTAACAAACAAACTAACAACAACAAACTAACAAACGAGATCTCGCTAAGCGGTCCTACGACGCTGGTTATCAACTCGGTAAATCAAGCCAGGGTTTCTCTCTCCAGCTGAGAGCGCGTTCACGTCTAAGACACGAGTGGATCTGACTTTAATTACATTTGTCTCGAGTGTTTCGTCAACATAATGTGTTAAATAATACTTCTGCATCCAGTCTGTGACACTGTGAGTGTTGCACGGCCAGATACGGCTCAGCTGACTCAGATAAGGAAATATATTATATGATCGATGATCTGATTGATGATGTAATATGAATGATAAGTGCGACACGTCGGCGTCTTCTCTGCATACGGCAGTTTAAACTGTATTTCCTTTATCCTGTAATATGACTTGAGAGATTTAAACTCCGCACACTGAGTTGATCTCTTTTCTATAGACGCCGGAGGCGGGCAGCGTCAGGTAAAAAAAGTTATTTAGCCTTCCCAAACCTGAGCCTCATGCGCCGCCTATGGGGGATGTGCTAGTGACTTATCCGACCGGCCCACTTCGGTACCGGCCCATCGGGATTCGTCCCGATGGCCAGTCCGCCACTGCACCCAGCCCACGTAAACTGTCAACGGGGGGAGCCTCGCTGCGGGGAAACGGTGGACCTAGTGTCCCGATCGGAGTGGGAATAATAATAATAATAATCCGTGCATTTTATCCATTAATTTCCCCAACATTGTGGTAAAAAAAAAAACACACATTTAATCCATGTTGGTGTACTACAACTACAAAAAGCATCGGTTTGTTTTTTCATCAGGAAATGCAGACCGGCACAAACAAACGATTTTTAATCATCATTCTCACGATCATTTAATGTATCATATGTTCACCGAATTGACATGATCCACTTGAGTTTACAACTACAAAAATAATCGATTTGTTTTTATATCACATCCTACGGGAGGAAATTCAGCAGCTCTCACTACTGTAGGAGCAGACACAGTTGTGGTGGCTTAAAGCCCAGCTCTGCTCCGCGCCGTCCGTTAGATGAGCCTGGTCAGATTAATAAGAAAAGGAGTTCATAACACCGGCATACAAGTTATAACAATAATCAGATTTTAATGGTAAAAAGACACAATACGAAAATACAGAGTGCCCTGTAACAGAGCACTCCGGGCTCCCCGCTCTACTGCCGTGCGATACAGGTATCGGGACCAGCCAGTCAGCAACAGGGGGCATTTGGCATGAATAAACAACAGTATATATGGACCTTTTTGGGGCGGAGAGTCACTTCTTATCTTCCACTGGATTCTACTCCTTTAATTTCCCAGGGAAGGTTTCACACAAATTATGAATTTCCCAGGGAAGGTTTCCCACAAACTATTCTTTCTCAAACAATCAAACATTGTACACAGATATATTAGTATCAAACATTGGCCCCAAAAAGAACCTTGAAAAGGACATGTGTGTGCGTTTGGTAAAGAGGAAGTGTATGTGTGTTGATATCTTGGTCAGGGAGTGTGTGTGTGTGTGTGTGTGTGTGTGTGTGTGTGTGTGTGTGTGTGTGTGTGTGTGTGTGTGTGTGTGTGTGTGTGTGTGTGTGTGTGTGTGTGTGTGTGTGTGTGTGTGTGTGTGTGTGTGTGTGTGTGTGTGTGTGTGTGTGTGTGTGTGTCAGGGTGTCTGGGAAAGTGTATGTAAGAAGGTTTATATATATAGGATTACTTAAAAACAGTCCCAAATAATACATGTTCACTTCAATACAGTTCAAGATAATACCTGTTTACTTTAATACAGTTTAGAACAATATCTGTTTGCTTTACTACCGATTTGTAATCTTAATGTAATCATCATCTTCACCACGATCATTTATGTTTATGTTCGCCGAATTGACATGAAAGCACTGACAAATATGAATATACTGTAGTCCACTTCATTAAAACGTTATTAACGTGCCTAAACTCAGTAATTCACAATTTCTACGCATGACAACACACTTTGTCCGTGTTTGGCTCTCTCGCCGCACAGTGAAGCGTTCCCGCATTGACGTCACTTCCGGCTTCCCCCAAAACTTCAAAATGAGTCGAAGGACTTTCCCCGCGATGTTCGAAATTATTGATATTTAACGGAACGGTATCGCTTTTTCTTTTTTAAACTGACGGTTCGAGATTACTAGTAGCCCAATATTTCATTGCACAACAGTTGTTGGGATGCTGTCACAGGCTCTTTAAAGGTTTTCTATACTTGTCTACTCTGTGTGTCTAAATTGTCCCAATAGCTGAATTATAATCTCCTTGTACCAAAATATTTTAAGTTTCTATTATGTTTGTTAATTGATGTTATTTAAATTCTTCCACGTAGCGCACTCCACACAATAGTAGTTCCCAGAAGCTTAGAGAGTATGTTGGTGTAAGAGAATAATTCTGTCTTACTCCTAAGATATTTAACCTTTCTGCCTGTCGATGTGTATGACCAACCCTGACTCTGTTATCTGTCTTAAGGAATGGGAGGCCTCAGCTATAATGTTGATATTAGTTTTATGACCGGTCAACTCTCAGTCACAGAGCCTAAGAGTCAAGTGATTGAGTGTCTCCAGATGTTGGGCTATCTCCAGTGTTCCCAGAACTCTCTGTAAACTAGTTAAAAGGTCTATCGAGGGAGAGGCTGGGCAGAATTGATGTGGCAACCCACCCGTGCAGTCAGAACCTCTGGCTGCTGTGACTCATGATGTGAAATTCTCCGGCCGATACTTTTAATAAAACACCAGTGTTTGACATCAAAGCTCCAACTCTCCCCGTGTCTCTCTGAGTCCTGACTCTCCATTACTGCAGAAGTTTCCCTTACAGGTGGCACTTTACATACAATTAGCATTTTTAAAGTCATATTAAGAGCTTTGTTACAAAAAGCTGATGCTTAACAGTTTGTGCTTCAAAATCCAACATAATTTTTTTGTGGAGATTAAGTATTTGCCATTAATTAATTTCAGTCAGAAAACTCACGTATTTCTTGATATGTTTATTAGAAGCAGCATATAGTTTGAGTTTGGCGTCCAGGCTCGGGCCTCATCACTCCACAGATTTACAAAGAACATTGAGTGATGATTAGATAACTATCCCCCGAGCCTACAGGTGGAAGCTAGGGTGGTGGTGGGTCAGGCAAGCAGCAGCAGCATTATCGGGGCAGAGGCAGCAGATCTTGCAGCTTAATATAGAGCGGCATGTTTAGGAGAATGTGTTTGGTTGGTTGTAAGATGTATCATTGGTGCTCAAGCTGACTGCCTGAACTAGCTCGCAGACTTCTCCCCATGTATTCATTTAGCCTTTTTACAGGCAATGTCACTGTCCGCCTAAAACTAGAAAATAATACCTGAACCTTCCTGTTATCTTTCAGGCAGTGTTGATTGACAGAAATGTAAATTAATCTTCTGTAAACACATTGTGGAGTCCTCTAATAACCACCGCCACACCCCAGTGGCCTTCTCCAAAAAACGTTAAATATTTTTGTCAGGCATTGCAGAATTTCATTAACCTTTGGGATGCTTTTTTTGAAGAATTTGCATGCTGGTGAGGTCTCACTGGTTGGGGTTTGATTCATAATTGAGAGGTGTTTCTTCTGTTTTTTGTCTATCTATTCTTTGGGCTTGTCTTTTAGCATGTTCTGCCTTTTCTTAACTTAATAACTGGAATCCAGCCCTTTAACTTTTTTTTAAAATACTAACTTCAAGATGAGGGATCTAACTAATTACTGTATTGTAGGACTTCTATACTCTATTTAACTTGCTTCAATAGTATTAACCTCCCCTTAAAATGATTTTTTTTAATGTCTCATCAGCATTTATGTGCCATTCACAGAATTACATCAATGCATGTTGTGTTTGTGTTTATGCTTTTATTTCTCAGAACTCTTTTCATTCCTGACCTCCTCTGCCCTAATAAAAGCGCTTGCCATCCTCTCATGATTAACAATCATCAGCGGCACCGCATGAGCCCTTCCTGGTCTACTTTGTTTTCCCCAATCCTATTGAAGGATTACAGCCGAGTACCTCCTGCTTTGCCTGCTTGGTTATCAAGCACAAGCCATATTGACAGGGCAAACATCAAACGTTGTCTATTTACCCACCGGCAAAAAAGAAGGGAAATAAATCACAAAACCTTTATTCCTTGAGTCAAGTCCATCTGTCTTTCTAAGAGTAGATGTTGACACACCATGAAAACAAGCAGGCGGCCCCTCATCTTTATTCCACAGTTTAGAGTGTTGTAAATGTGATTGGTGTGCTGGCAGGGTCGTGATTGATAGGCTGACTGGCATACATAATGTAGCCTGAGGCAAGAGGGTGAAAAGCCAAAATGCGCCGGTGAAGATGGCCGCATTGTCGTTTGGCTCCTCTCCAACTTTGCCCTTTTTCGTATTTTGTGCGTGTTTATTTACTTTTTGCCCTTTTGTTTTTAACATGGTTCGCAACATGCAAGCCGACCGCACCAACTCTATAGCAGAGAGAAACTTCTTCACATCAGAAACTATGTGGACAATAGCCCACCGACAGACAATGGAGATTCACCATGGCTACCTGTTGCTGTCCTACCTGAGAGACGCAGGAGGAAGACCAAGCGAGGGTCACACGCCGGGTTGCTGGTCAGACTGAGGAAACGAGAAAACCGACCCCCTCTTCCGAGTATTCTTCTGGCTAATGTTCAATCCATTGAAAATAAGCTAGATGAACTCAGAAGTTGGATTGCTTTTCAACGGGACATTAAGAACTGTAACGTGTTAATTCTCACTGAGACTTGGTTCAACCCCGCTATCCTGGATTCGGCCATTGTTCCTGACGGATTTACTATTTTTCGCCAGGACCGGACTGTTAACTCGGGGGAAAGTAAAGGTGGCGGTGTGTGTGTCATGATTAATAATAACTGGTGCACAGATGTGAGGGTTATTTATTTGGACTGTTCTGCTCATTTAGAGCACCTCATGATCACATGCCAGGCTTTTCACCTGCCGAGAGAATTCACATCTGTTGTGATTACAGCAGTGTATATTCCGCCGCTCGCCGACAACAACACGGCACTCGATCAGCTGTTTGGGATTATTAAGACCGAGACTTCACGGCCAGAGGCGGCAATCATTGTGGCCGGGGATTTTAACACCGCTAACATGAAGAAGGTGCTGCCGAATTACTAGCAACCAGGGTAGGATTTTCACCGGCGGCCATTCCGTCATTGCCCCTCGGTCTGGCCGTGAAGCCCCGAAAATAATTGTAGGTCCTACGGCCACCATGGCCTGTGTGCCCCTGATACTGTTAACATCTCGAAGTTGCTTTAAAAGTGTCAGAACAGTGGTTTCTGAACTGCATAATGCTGCGTTCACAATGGACTCGATGCGAATATCCTCATCGCTCTAACGGTACGTCCACACAGCAGCGTTAAAAAAATCTTCTAACGCTTCTGCCCATTCACTTTGAATGTGGTGACGTCACTTTGCCTCACTTTTCGCCGAACTGCATTGTGGGAAGCAAAGCGGAGATTTCCAGGCATCTCAGGATTCAAAAGTTGAGCAATGTTCAACTTTTGAATCTTCTGAAGCTTTCGGTGGAAGCGTCAGCCAATCAAATCATATGCCAGTACAAGCTCTAGCCAATCAAACAGCTGCTTGTGTGTCAGGGGCGGGAGATTCATGTGATTGGTTGTTGGTCGAGCTTCAGACACGCCTGCCGGCAAGTTTTTTCCAAAATCGCTGTGTGGACGTACTGTAACCGCTGGAGTTTCACCGTGGCTGTCAGCTGTGTTAACTCCTGTCATTCAAACAGGACGCGCTGGGGAGGGGGCGGGGCTTATATCCATGTAAATAATGTGGTGGAAACCAACTACGACAAAATTAACCTATTTTACCGTGATTTAATTGTAATACACATTTCAAAATAATGCTAAAGTAACTAAATACTGACAACGGTTAGTAAAAACCATGCTTTGACAAGTGTGCAGACAAGACGGCAGGCGAAACACTTTTAAAATGCGTGTTCTCTGAATGGATCGATCTGCATTCGATCAGATCAGAGACTAACCTAATCGGCTCCGTCCAAACTCACAACAACGTCCTAAAGACAGAATTAAAGCAGCGACTGTATTCGCCATGACACAGACAGTCTGTGGTTTGTACAGTACATGTTTAACTTTTGTCTAGTTTCTGAACAGATATGAGGAGCTGTGAGGAGTTGATTAAAGAGACTCACACACACACACACACACACACACACACTTTTGCATTTCAAAGTATTGCTTGTTCATACAGTTGAATGTTTGAGCTTCACTGTGCACTGCTGAATGATGTATGTGAACAGTTTGACCATTGAAGGCCAAGATGGTCGCAGCGTGAGTAAGCAGATCTCAAGCTCGTCTGTTTGTTGCTGTTAAAGTAGCTCTTTAATGCTCATATCATTGATCCACATGATCTGAACCCATGATCATTTGAATAACATAGCAAAGTGGCTCACTACGGTCTCTGGATTATTGTATTTTTTGCATTTGCAACTATGGAGGGAAACATGTCTCTGCAAACTTTGTGGGACGCGATTCAGGAAATCAAGACAGACATGCTGACTCACATTGACTCAAAAATGGATACCATTCAAAGTAGCTTGAGCAGGATACACAATTCCCTGTCTAGTATGGGAGACCAGGTCAATTTGTTAGAGCAGTGTGTCGGGGCTAATGAGGACAATGTACAAGAGTGTGTCGCTCGAGTCAAGCAGCTTGAGAAAGACAACTCCTTCCTAATGTCTAAAGTTGATGACTTGGGGAACCGGAGCCGACGTTCTAACCTTCGCTTCGTAGGAATCCAGGAGTCCGCTGAAGGCAGTGACATTATCGGCTTCATGTCTCGGCTCATCCCGCAGCTCCTGGGGCTTCGGATATGGGTTGTTCTACATAAACCTAAAATCATCACACTCTCTGAAACTTGGCTTAATAGTAACATTTCTGATAGTGAACTACAAATCACAAATTATTTGCTTTACAGATCCGATAGATGCAGCAGGGGTGGAGGTGTGGCTATTATGTCTCCTCTGACCTTGTGACTGAGCTAATTGCTACTTCTATAGAGCCTCTACATTTTGAATGCATTTTTCTTTAAATTATTTTTCATGAAAATAAATGCTTAACTATTGTTAGCATCTATAGGCCACCTTATTCACCTGCAGAGTCTTTTAACCATATAATTGACACTATCAACTCCATTTCCTGTGGAAATTAAATAATCTTGCTTGGTGATTTCAACAAATCATCTGATAGAGAAAAAAAACTTTTCAGTAGTCTAAATGTTAAACAGCTAATTAATGAGCCAACTCGTATCACTCTTAGAACCTAATCTCTGCTTGACTGGATACTGGTGTCACACCCTGACAGAATCTTAAAAGCTGGTGTCATGTCGGATTGCTTCAGCGATCATTCAATTGTTTATTGCGTATGGAAAATCAAATTAATTAAACTACCTCCAAAACTAGTCAAAATCAGACAATATAAAAAATGGAATGTTGATTTATTTATTAATGATGTTGTTGCCCTTAATTGGGACAGATTTCAACTAATACCTTTTGTACAAGATGCTTGGGATTTTCTGCATAAAGAGCTCACTGATGTCATGAACAAACATGCACCTGTGAGAACGGTTAAGGTCAAAGGTCAACATCTCCCTTGGATCAATTCTGAATTCATCAGTCTCTTTAGGGAAAGGGATAAAGCATGGTCGATATATCGTCATTCAAGAACTATAGCCGATTGCGAAGTATACAGGCATCTCTGAAATCTGAGTAAAACCGAAATGCTAAATCCAACTATATTAAGAATCTCTCACATCGGACTTTAAGAATCCCAAGCAATTTTGGACTAAAATTAAATCTATTTTAAATAAATCAGGTAAACATTCTATTAATAAAATAAGAACTGCTGATACAATAATTCATGACCCATTATCCATTGCCCAAATATTTAATCAGCATTTCGCTAATGTATGTTCCACACTACTATCTGACTCCTATTTGTCGACTGGTATTTCTAATAGTAACTCATACTGCAACAGCTCTTTTTCTTTTAAGAAAATTCTACCACACGAAGTTCATAATGCTATCACAGAATTAAAAGTGGATGGCAGCGCAGGACTCGATGGTATAGAAAACAGGTTCATAAAACTGGCGTCCCATATTCTCATGTACCCACTTGCTGATTTGTTCAACCTGTCTTTGTCCACCTGTGAGTTGCCGACTATTTGGAAATGGGCACGCATCATTCCACTGCATAAAGGTGGTGATTTACTTGATACAAATAATTATAGACCAATCTCTATAATCTGCTCTATTTCCAAAGTTTTGGAGAAAATTATTTCTAATCAACTGTCACATTATCTCAATACTTATAATATTTTATCTCCAGTTCAATCTGGTTTCAGGCCTAATCACTCCACAACAACTGCCCTACTTAAATGTACGAATGACTTGTACTCTGCTGCAGATGATGGTGAACTCACAGGTGCCATTTTTATTGACTTGACAAAAGCCTTTGATTTCGTTGATCGATATCTGCTCTTGGATAAACTTCATGGCATTGGCCTTTCTAATAATACAGTGTTATGGTTTAACTCGTACCTTCACAGTAGAAAGCAATGTGTGGTTGTCAATGGAAAACAGTCTGACCTGTTGATCCAACAAAAGGGTGTACCACAAGGATCAACTCTGGGCCCACTTCTGTTCTCTATTAACATAGATGATTTATCTTCTTGTCTCATTAATTGTTGTACTCACCTTTATGCTGATGACACTATCATATATACATCCAAATCAGATTTTTCATAAATTCAGATCTCTCTTCAATCGGATTTTAATATCTTACAGGACTGGCTATCACACAATAAACTACTGCTTAAGAAAACAAAATCTTATACTATGGTCTTTGGTACCAGGCAGAAGCTCAAATCCAAACCTAATGTAGTAATAACATATAAGGATGGCACTTCTCTGCATAAACCTATGTTGCAAATGTATTATCTTTTCAATTTACACACGGCATCTATTGCACGTCTGTCCGTCCTGGGAGAGGGATCCCTCCTCTGTTGCTCTCCCTGAGGTTTCTCCCATTTTTCCCTTTAAACTGGGTTTTCTTTGGAAGTTTTTCCTTGTACGATGTGAGGGTCTAAGGACAGAGGGTGTCGTATTGTCATACTGATATTCTGTACACACTGTGAAGACCACTGAGACAAATGTAACATTTGTGATATTGGGCTATATAAATAAACATTGATTGATTGATTGATTGATAGCTTTAAATATCTTGGTGTATGGCTAGACTCTGAACTTTCATTTAAAACGACATATAAAGCATGTAATACAAAAAGTCAATTACGGAATCGGTGTTTTACACCGCTCTCGCAATTGTTTTACGCTCAGTGTCCGAAAGAGAATTGCTTCTCAACTTATTCTTCCGATTATGGACTATTGTGATGTTGTCTACCAAAATGCACATAAATCAGATCTTGCTCCACTCAACATAGCCTACAACAGACTATGCCTTTTCGTACACATCACTGCACAATGTATAACCAACTTAAATGGCCTTCTTTAAATGTAAGAAGACACATGCATTGGCTTCAGCTGATATTTAAATGCATTTATCTTAACTATCCCCCTTATTTAAAGCAGTATTTTGTACCCTACTCACCAAATCATCAAGTTAGACATTCCGTTCAGATTTATTTCTCTGTCCCCTGCCAATGGATTGGCAGAAGAGCGTTCATGTTCAAAGCCCCAACTGACTGGAATACTTTACCTGCTGCTATAAGATCTTTTGCATTATTGGGTATGTTTAAACATGCATTATCATCTCACTTTCAACTGGTCTGTACTTGTTATTAATGAAACTGATATTGATGAAACTGATTTGCTCGACTGTCTCAAATTGTAATGATTGTATGCATTGCTTGAATTTTACTTAACAGACTGTATGTGGTTTGTCTTGTGTCATGTTTTGTATTTTGTCTTTTTGTTTATGTATGTCTGTAAGTTGTTGCTATTGTCGGGACCCCCTTGAAAACGAGATGGTGCATCTCAAGGGGTTTATTCCAATCAATAAACATTTCTATATATTTCCAACCAAGCAGACAGTTGGTTTCAAACGGGAATCGGCTTTCGGGGCTAAGAGCTATCGCTGCTGCAGTGGCAAAACTGTCCGTAATCGGGCATCGGCTTTACGTACATTGAACATGCCCCGAACAACTCCAATAAACCATCTTATCAGCAGATGTAATAAAGCAGTATTGTTTCAATATATAAGAGTGAATACAGACACGTCAAACTGTATTTCCAGACTTATGTGATTTAGTAGTAGTTTTAGAGAAAAATGTATAGGCCTAAGGGATGATCTGATACTGACACACACACATTACCTATAAACCTCTCCAGCGGAAAATATACAAACACAAACATCCTCCTCTGATTAGCAGACATGTATACAGGCATGTGTCCGAACACACACACACACACACACACACACACACACACACACACACACACACACACACACACACACACACACACACACACACACACACACACACACACACACACACACACACACACACACACACACACACACACACACACACACACACACACACACACACACACACACACACACACACAGTTCATGTGATGCATTCCAGTGATTAGATGTACCATTGGGCCCAGAAGTGTTTCTATTTGTTCTTCCACCGCACGTCCACAAATTACTTCAAACTTTGTTAGGCTCCCACACTTTTGTTAAAGTTAGCGTTATTATTGTGTTGCTGTGCTCAAAAGCACTCACGCATATTTGCTTCAAATATGGACGTAATTACTCCTAACTTTCCTCTCATTGGT
Organism: Pseudochaenichthys georgianus; assembly: GCF_902827115.2. NCBI lineage: Eukaryota > Metazoa > Chordata > Actinopteri > Perciformes > Channichthyidae > Pseudochaenichthys > Pseudochaenichthys georgianus. The sequence continues at coordinate 36,730,248 of NC_047507.1, read as the reverse complement.
CACAGGTGTTGCCTGCAAATGAGTGTAAATGAAAGCCATTAATCGTTGCTGGAGGCAAAGCTGGGAGAGAGTGAAAGTGATGAGCAGTGAGAAGAGAGTGATTAGCAACAACACAGTGGGCACTCTGCAACATAAATATGACTGCAGCTAGGAGACGGATGGATGGAAGAAAGGATAAAGAGGAGAAGGAAAGGTTATATTCATTCATTTCAACTTATGTGAGCAATTGGACACATACGTTTTTTATTGATGGAGGAATTGAAGGCTGGACAGGACTTTTTGACACAATAAACACTGATTCTCGCTATCAGATTTGAAAAAGGGTAATAACTCCTGTTTAACGAAACCCAAGACTTAATGTTATATTTCTGCTAACTGCGTGAATTGAACGGAATGCCTCATCTTCTTCCGTGACAGTTTAGATGGCAAAAGGTCTAAATCTCAAGGTATCAGGAGTCAAAAGGCCTAAGTGCTCACGACATGAAACATAACAAACTGACAAATGAACAAAGAACCACTAGGGCTATATATAGGTGAGGGGGATGGGCACAGGTGAAGACAATCAGGGCATGGCCAAGCAATCTCACGGGCGGGAAACACACAAAGGCAGGAAATGTGGGATCTGGAATGAGAGGAAAGTTTACTTTCAAAATAAAAACAGGAAGTGACAAGATCAAAACACAAAACTAGAGTAAAAACATAACTAAACCTAACATATCTGTCGAGTCACAACATTACCCCCCCCCTCTAGGGACGTCTCCTGACGGCCCAGGCAGATTAGGATGTTGCCTGTAGAAATCCCTGATCAACTCCTGATCCACAACGTAGCGAGAAGGGATCCACATCCTATCCTCTGCTCCATAGCCTTTCCAGTCAACGAGGAACTGCCTGCCACTTCCCCTTCTCTGGACTGCTAGCAGTTTCTGGACCGTATAAACAAGGCCACCATCAACAATTCTGGAGGGTGGCGGAGGTTTAGTTGCAAACTGCTTTCCTTAACAGGCTTGATTTTCCCAACGTGGAATGTAGGGTGAACCCGCAGGGACCTGGGGAGTCGCAGGTGCACAGACACAGGGTTCACAATCTTCGTTATTGGAAAGAGACCAACAAACCTGGGGGCTAATTTTCTTGAAGCGACATGGAGGGGTAGATCTTTCGTGGACAACCACACCTTCTGCCCAGGCTGGTACACTGGAGCTGGTCGGCGGTGTTGGTCAGCCCCCCTTTTCATTGAAGAAGAACTCCTTAGAAGGGTTCGACGGGCAGCTGCTCAGATGAGATGGCAAAGTCTGACCAGGGCATGTGCAGAAGGGACCAAGACCTCCTATTCAGTCTCAGCAAACACGGGTGGTTGGTAGCCAAAGACGCACTGGAAGGGAGTCAGACCTGTGGCAGAGGTAGGAAGAGTATTGTGGGTGTATTCCACCCAGGTTAAATGCTTGCTCCACGATGAGGGATTCTGAGCCACCAAGCACCTCAGACATGTCTCCAACACTTGATTTAATCTCTCTGGGGGTGATACCCAGAGGAGAGGCTAGCGGTGGCTCCAATGAGACTGCAGAACTCTTTCCAGAACTTGGAAACAAACTGTGGGCCCCGGTCTGACACAATATCCCTGGGAAATCCATGTATCCAGAACACATTGACCATCATCATTCCTGCCGTTTCCTTGGCCGAGGGTAGCTTGGTCAATGGAATAAAATGAGTCATTTTAGAAAAACGATCTTGAGACACCGGGAGTCCAGTAACAAAGTCCATGGATATGTCAGACCAGGGCCGTTGAGGAATGGGCAACGTATGCAGCAACCCAGCCCGAGACCTGGAAGAAGTTTTGCTGCGAGCACAAACAGGACAGGCATTCACATATTCACCAACATCTTAAGCCATGGACGGCCACCAGAAACGCTGCTTGAGTGCGAACATGGTTCCTCTAACCCCAGGATGACAAGTGAGCAAGGACGTGTGAGTCCAGTGAATGATCTTGGAGCGCAAGTGCACTGTAACAAACAGCCTATTAGGCGGACACTCACTAGGTGCTGGGCTCTCAACATTTTCTTGCTGCACCTCTTTTTCTATCTGCCAAGTTATCGCTCCTACCACACGGTTCAGTGGTAGGATGGGTTCTGGTTCCTTGGCAGCAGGCTCAGGGTCAAACAGACAGATCAAGGCATCTGGCTTGGTGTTCTGGGAGCCAGGTCTAAATGACAAGGTAAAATCAAAACGACTGAAAAAAAGTGTCCATCTAGCCTGGCGTGAATTCAGTCTCTTAGCCTTTTTTATGTATTCGAGGTTATTATGGTCTGTCCATACCAGGAACGGCTGAGCGGCCCCCTCTAGCCAATGTCTCCACTCCTCCAAGGCTTGTTTCACTGCCAGTAGTTCACGATTGCCCAGGTCGTAGTTCCTTTCCGCTGGGGACAACTTACGGGAGAGATAAGCGCAGGGATGGAGCTTATCATCCTTTGCAGCTTGCTGAGAGAGAACTGCCCCCACACCAGAGGCATCCACCTCTACCACGAACTGTCGAAGTAGATCTGGGATGGTGAGGATGGGAGCAGAGGTGAACATCTCCTTTAGACCTTGAAAAGTGTTAGCAGCTTTGGAGTTCCATTCAAAAGGGACATGAGGAGAGGTAAGTACCAGGGTTTCCGTTAGCCGGTAATTACCGGTTTTTAGCTGGTAAAATGTATTAAAAACCAGTAAATTCAAAACCTGCCGGTCAAAATGTCTGGTAATAATTAGGGAGGCTCCGATCGATCGGCCGCCGGTCATTATAGGCCGATATTCACTCTTAATAGTTTGATCGGTGCTCTCTATAAAGGCCGACCAGGAGAGCTGGGTCTGATCGATATGGACATAAACGCGAGTGAAGTATAACCGGAGAGAGATCAGATCAGCTGCTGAGTCTGACCGAGACACGCAGCTCTGTATAATCACCTGAAGCCCCGCCCTCTGTTTAGCGAGCTGCAGGAGCTGCATGAGAAACTGACGGGCTGTCAGGAGAGAGAGGGAGGGAGAGAGGAAAAGAGAGGATCCGTTTCTCCCGTGTTATTATTCAAATGTAATGTAAACTTTTGAATAATGTACGTTATCTACTACAAGTAGTTTGTTTGAATGTAATAATTATGTTGTTTGTTGTTTGTGGAATAATTTATTGAAAAATGAATCTGAATTTTTCGATCTGTTACGATTATAAACTGAAGCAATATAAAAATGAGCCCCGTGAACTGAGTTTTAAACTGAAGCATATCTGCTCATAGTCCGGTAATTACCTGCTAACGGAAACTCTGCTACACAACTCTTATTATTATTATTGAAATATGACCGGTAAGTTTCAAATTTGTCCGGTAAAATAAATTCTGCCCGGACATTTGACCGGCGGAAACCCTGGTAAGTACATGTAGTGGGGAAGCAATATAACTGACATTTCTGATGAAACGTCTATAAAATCTATTTGCAAACCCCAGGAACTGCTGTAGCTTTTTCCTATTGAAAGAGAACTGGCCACTCGGCCACGGCACTGACCTTGGCAGGGTCCATCTTTATTTAACCGGGGGCAATGATGAAACCCAGGAACGATGTGGTTTGGACATGGAACCCGCACTTCTCTGCTTTAACATAAAGTTACTTTCAAAATAAAAACAGGAAGTGACAAGATCAAAACACAAAACTAGACCTAACATATCTGTCGAGTCACAACAACTTCTACTTGTATAAAACTGACCTTTGTATGATTAATACTCCATAAAATACTGCAGATCCTTTATCTTACCTCTTTCTAATCTACACACATGCAAGTATTTAACTGAAGTTACACAACAGTGTTGTTGATACAGAGTTGGTGTTTATTCACACGTCACATACTACAGTGGGTAATGCTTTCAAGAACCATTGAAGAGTGCTGCCACATATGACACAGGAAAAAAGGAAAATACTCTGAACCCTTTATTTGCCATTATATAAAAATAGTGTTGCTACAAACTATCTATCTGCTGGTGGACTACCTGAGAGATATACAGCAGGAGAACACGCCGTCCACTGCGGAGAATAAACAGAAGGGCAACCATGACAACCATGCTCCGGGGTCTTCTTCGCTGCTTTTGGTGTATGTTGTGGCGGCAGCAGCGCCACTTACAGGCCTGGCATATGTACTACAGCGTTTCCAGCATTTCCAGCGGTCTAGTGTGAACGGACACGTTAATGAATCGAATGCGTGTGAACGGACAACTTTTTTGCGTTTGCGTATGCGTTTTACTGTATGCGTCCTCGTGGGGCCAAACTATATCCGGTCACAGAGATCTGCTATTTTAAAGTAAAGTCATCGACCCTAAATATAATCTATATTAAGAACGAGAAAAGTCTTAACATATATATCGTTTTTTGTAAACATATGACAAATGTGTGAGGGTGATGACGTCAGAGCATCGTCCTATGTGCCGGGCTTAGCCCCGGACAGCCCCAGCCCAATTTAACCCCTGGGTATTTGCGAGGGAGCTCCTATATGGCATTACCCCGCTGATAATATATTTCATTGTTCAAAGTTTTGTCAATTGTTTTGTTTATTGGTCAAATACTGGTTTCTAATGGTTTCTGAGGAGTTTTACTGGAATGAAAGAGCACAGAGTACAGAAGCAACAAAGCAGCATACTGCATTAAACCTGACCTTCACAGAAAGGTTAAAGTTAATGTGGAGAGGAGGCTTCAGTAGTCTGTCTGCACTCTGTTTAGTTGTGCTATCTTACAATCAATATAGTAAATGTGAGGTAAAGTGTGTCGCCAATGTAACCGGTTAGAACTCGAAGTTGCGATGAGGTCTTAAAATGTATGGAAAGGGTCTTAAAAGGTATTACATTTGACTTCAGGATTCCTGCATATACCCTGCCCACCTTTAACCTGAATTGCAAATAGACTATAATCAATTTAAGTTTGCATTCTTATACCTTTTTGTACAATAATTATAATGAATAAGTTCAAACAAACCAAAACTTACAGCTGATTAATAACGGTATCTAACTTGAGTTTTTATTATATCAAAAACCTGTTGAAATGCTACAGTTATTTTTACTGTCCCCCAAAAGCGTGTCGGCAGCCTCCAGGAATGCTTCTTTCACAACTTCGCCGTCTTTGAAAGACTTCATGTGTTTCGCAAGAACGTGACTGACACGATAAGATGCTATGGTAGCAGCCTTGCTCTTGTTGTTGGGCCTGGTGAAAATGGACTGCTGTGCATTTAGCTGTCCTTTCAGGCCCCTCCCCTTTTGGGAGCGTAGGGCAGAATTAGGAGGGAGTTCCGTCTCGTAGCGTTTGTGCACTGTTTTGAAATGCCGCTCCTAAATTACCCTTCTTCGATAAAGCCAGTCAGCTAACTAGTGCACTGCCCATGGCCCACCAGCCACGCCCCGACATATGGGGTCACGCCGGCCAATCACAAAGCTTTGATGCGTTCAAGTTAGGGATGTGCATCTCCATCACTGAGGCCGATGCGATGCGCATCTCGTTACGTTGCCACGATACGATACATTAACGGTACATTTGAAACACCAGGCGATGCGATACGATTCACCCCTGTTGCGATATAGTTCGATACGATTTGATTCAACATTATGTGATTCGGTGCGATACGATGCGATTCAACACTATGCACAAATAATGATACTTCAATATGGTACGACAGAGGATTTTTGTTTTATTCCTTATATGCAGCAAATCATACATTAACAAAAAAGTGCTTTACATATTTGGTACTGCACATCCCATCATGCCGTTTATTTTTTTACCTTTAAAAGCTCTCCAGAGTACAGTACAATTGTATAACACCTCACAGTTAAACAATGTAAGGATGCATTGCTCATGATTAACAATGTGCAAATAACAGCTACCATAGTGCAATGCCCATACAGCTGCCAGCCTGATGTGCTTAACACTCATTCATAGGCTAACTCACCAGTGAGGAGAAAGCAGTGGGTTCTATAACAATAAAGAATACAAATAACCTTTCACAAACAGCTATTTCATAACTGCTTACAGTAAGGAAGACATTTACATTATTATTGGCAGTCACAGGCTGTTGTATACTAAACACCACTCTCTCTTAACGATAAAACAGAATATTGTTGTTCTATTTTTAGACACATCTCGCGATCAACTGGGAATCTTCCCGATCGACTGATTGGGCACCCCTGGTATAGTGTATTTATGAATAATAAATGGTTCATTGAATACCATTTTATTTTCTCATTTGTGCGTAAAACAAGTTTATAGCATGACTTTACTGTTTACATAACATCGACTAGCTCAATCACTGCATCATGTTGCATAATGGGTATTCAAATTGCAAAGTAGCAGTGAGGTTTAGATTAATAACATAAACTTAGACAGTATGCACACACTGCACATGACTGTATTCCACATGATGGCATGTACTGCATATTGCAGCTGTTAAGATAATTATTCAAATATCGTGTTGTGTAATAGAGTGGTATTAAGTGTTTGATGTTTAATGTTTATGCAATTTGAACATGGGTGGATAAGTGAACAGGCCCGGGTGTGCAGACCACCAGGGGAATCGCTGGCCTTCTCCTACAGAATGTCTCCCGAAGATACACCACAAGACTCACCTCCACCCAGGTGGAACATAAAAAAAGGAGACTACAACTACAAGAGACTAAAACAACTACAAGGAGATGAACAACAGCTGCAGACACATACAAAGAGGTCACAAATAGATGGAAAGGGGCAAAACAACAATAAATGTACAGAAATGAATGACATGAAAAAAATGGAAAACGACCACAGACAAATAAAATGACTACAAAAAGTCCACAACAATTATGAATTGATAAAAGAAAACTAAAAAAACACAAAAAATAACACGGACGGACACCGAACCAAAAATATATCTATAAAAACTACAAAAAGGCAAAAAACAACAACGAAAAGAAGTTACAAAACTAAAAAGTATATGTCTTGGTCCTATGTAGAGGAGGATGTTGGGGGCTTTTGCATATTTATTTTGAAATAAGTAAATTACTAACACCTAATTTGACAGTTTGTTGGCAAGTGGTCATATAAAGGAGAATAACACCCTCAGTGTTGCACATACAATTACTGTACTGCATTCTGCTGACTCATTGGGCCTTATATTATGGTAACACTAGTTTTGGAATGTAATGAAATACATCCACTCAAGTATTGTGCTGCCGTACATTTTTTTGTTACCTGTACTTTAACTTTAAATTGTTTTGCAAGCTAATATTGTACTTTTTACTCCACTACATTTATCTGACAGTTTTAGTTACTTAGCAGATTCAGATTATTACCTTATACAACATATACATAAATTAATGAAGATTGACATATAATTATAGGTTAAGATATCCAGCAGTATTATGTAAAGTAATTTAAGTTTGCTTCACCTTTGCCAGCTGTGGTGAACACATTAATGCATCGATAATCATTAACCAGTAAAATTATATATTTTTTTTAATGAGCCATTAACCTAACAAGTACTTTTGGTACCTATTTTGGGGACATACTTTTGTAAATGTAGTATGTAAGATTTTGAATTCAGGACTTTGACTTGCAACAGATTATTTGTACAGCTTAGTATTGGTACGTTCACTTAAATATCTCCTATCATGCTATTTTTAAGCCTATATTATGGGTCTCAGATATATAAAAAACATGTCTATGATGTGTTTTGCTCAAAATACCAAACAGATCATGCATTTTAGACATCCCTCGTATCCCTCTATTTCAGCCCTGTTAGAAAAGTGCTGATTCTGGGTCTGTAGCTGCTGGCTCCGCCCCCTTTTGAGCACGGCAAGGCAAGCAGTGAGGTCTGTGACGAGCTGTGAGCAAACACCATGTTATGTTCCAAACCATTTCAAGGATTATTTCTGAAACAGTATGGAGCTCAAATGCTTTTTTAAAAATATATTTTCTCTCCCTGAGGTTTCTCCCATTTTTCCCTTTAAAACTGGGTTTTCTTTGGAAGTTTTTCCTTGTACGATGTGAGGGTCTAAGGACAGAGGGTGTCGTATTGTCATACTGATATTCTGTACACACTGTGAAGACCACTGAGACAAATGTAACATTTGTGATATTGGGCTATATAAATAAACATTGATTGATTGATTGATTGATATTTAGTTAATGGTTTGCAGAATCAAAGAAATTAAACTTCAGCAAACATAAGTTTAAGAAAATGCACCACACCTCCAAAGCATGTCTTCTGCAGGAGTTAGACAGCAGATAGGAGTTAGTCACCTGGCGTTGGAAGGCTGGAAGACAGTCGGTACACTGAGCTCCCTGCTGCGTCAGTATCACACGTCCACTCTACTTAACAACCTCCTCCATCACTGAGCAACCATCACCAAGGTGACACCGTGAAGCTGTCACAGCCATACCCTTGGAGACTATCACTACGGTAACGTACTGCTGTGCATGATATGCCAACAAGGCAAGGTGCGAGGGAAAGGACGGGTGTATGCTATAGAGCAACGTTCAGTATTTCATTCAGTCAAAAAAAAGGAGTAGAAATATTGGAAAGAAAGTCTAAAATTAAGCACACATGTTCAGCCATGAAAAACAACCACCAGAGTTCAAATATAAATATGTACCTTTGATTTTCTAGCAGAGTAGCATAGCATGCTGGTATCATGTCCAAATTCTACAAAGTTGATGAATGCTGCAGACTTTAACTCTGCTTGTGTCAACATCAGATGCATCTCTACAGGGCTTAAATCTTTACTCCGCCTGTGTGTATGAGTGTGTTTAAGAGAGTGTGATTGATAGAGAGATAGAGGGGACAGAAGCGATTTGCCAGTCTATCAGTCAACAGTAACAAATCAGAACAGTCTTAATGTTGTACTACTTGGGCTACACAACGACGTGTAGTCCAATACAATAACTAATTACCTCTAAAACAATATAATCAGTAACATAATCTGAGTAATAATATATACAAGTAATGTAATCTGATTACTTTAGGATTCCCTCAACATCAAATGTAATGCAAATAAATGAGAGAAAAGTGTAACAGAACAATGTGATCTTGTAAAAGGACACTGTGGTCAATGTCCTCAACCTTAACTGGTTGATCTAAATGTATTTTTAGTTCTGCATTTTATACCTTCATATGACAACTAAATATGAAAACGTTAAAATATCAAAAAATAAAGAACATAACAACCAATAATTGTTTAAAAAATCAATTTAATTCAAGGCACGTCATCTTTAAATAACGCACATGCAACATTCCATAATCCTTTAATATATAATCATAATGAAGAAGTATTTTCACCAGCAAACTGTTCAAATCATTTAAATGTAGGGACAGGGGTAATAAGTGTCTTACAATTGCAATATCTCACACAGACTCCGCACTCTACTGGACTCTATGGGTACTACTCTCTATCATGCTGTGCGTGCTTTCACCTACTGAGTTACGTAAACGTAGCCGGCCAATCGGGGCGAGCCTACCTGAAAGCGTGCGCAGGCCCACAGTATATAAGGCGGCTACACCCTCCGACCGTCATCCTTTTTATCTTCAGCGAGCAGACAACTGAACAGGAAGCTAAACATAAAGAAGAAATAAATAATAATGGACTCACCACTCCTAGAAGTTCGGCCTTGCCCTACCTACCCTGGCTTGATCGCGGGCGCCGATCCTCATCGATGGTGCTTCGAATGTCTGGGGGCCGACCACGGCGTGGAGGGTGGCGGACATTCCCCGTCCTGCAGTGCCTGTCGGGCGCTCCCAGATGTCAACATCGCGTGGACCACTTCGAGCAGGCGCGTTATGTCTTACCGGACGAGGCACAGGACCAGGAGGACATTGAGGTGGTGGAGATGGTGGACCAGGAGGTGGCCGAGGAGGTGCCCTTCGTCTTCACCATTCCGGCGGGCCGTGTCCGCAATTTCAGCAGACCATGTTGGAACTATATAGTACATTCTGTTTCTTCCTAACCTTCTGTGGTAAAACTTTTCTCTATTCACTCTCTCTCAGAGTCTCCAGTAGTTAAAGACCTTCCTTCTAGGTAGGACACGTGCGTGTTAAAAATATATAAACTGTTTGGATCACTTTAAACTAAAGAAGAAGTTATCCATACCTTCATCAGCTCAATAAAAAACAGTATAATGTCTGGTGTTGGCTGACATGTACTTGAACTTCTTCTGCCTCTTCTTTGAGGTGTATTGGCAGTTGGCAACAATCAATTAGGTGGGTTACTCCCATCTACTGCACTGGAGTGTGGAGCAGTAAATTGGCATTAAAAATACCCGAAATTCTCTCCATTATCCAGGTTGTTGTTAAGAATTTTTTTTCAAAGACTAGATACCTTTTCTACGGAGCCCCTAAAGCAGGGGTCGGCAACAGACGGACCGCGGTCCGGATCCGGACCCAGACGCCGAACTATACGGACCCGGAGCTATAATCAATACATTAATAGGGGATTTTTCGGCGCCTCCCGCTTTTTTAACGCTGATTTGGGTGACTTGTGTAATTCGTGGAGAACTGAAGAGATTTCGTTTTGGGGGTGGGTGGGGGGGGGGGGTGTCCGAAGTGGTAATGTTAACTTAGCTTGCTACTAGCTTTGTAACTGAATATTTGAAAAGATGAGTGAATGTTTGCTTGTCACACTTGTTTGCGTTGAGTGGCGTTGACATCCAACTCTTGACATGACATAAAAAAGGTCGGTAACGTTAATCATTACGTTCCGCTGCCACCATCTACTGGCTAACGTTAAACGTAGAAAAATACATAGTTACATACATAAATACATCTGTCGGTTTATAGGCAGGTTACAGGTTTATTGTTGACCACGTAACGTTAATGTTACAGGTTTATCAGGTTACCATTACACTGGGTTTGAGTGAGAGGATAGAGGAATATGTTTATTTATGGTAGACTTAAAAGATGTAATTAGAGACCCAGTGTAATTAAACAATACGGTTGCAGAGGTCAAATTTTAACATTTTTGTCCACTGGCCAAATGGCTAGCCTAGTGAATGTTGACAGTTTACCAGCCACTCAATAGATTGCCATTGTTATTTTTGGCTGGTGCGTGCAACATACAGTACCAGCCACTTGCATGATTTACCAGCATTTGGCTGGTAAATGGTGTTAATGGTAGATATCTCTTTTGGAACAGGTCATGTTTTAATATCACCAGTTCAGTATATTTCAGATAATATTGCAGCAATAGTTTTTTAGTTGCAAATGGCACAGAACAAATGTTTACTTTTAAGTACATTTAACAGTTTCCCTGCGGGGGATTAATAAAGTATTTGTGATACTGATTTCTGATTCTGAAGTGTTTTGCTTATAAGTTGTTTGCATTTAGCTAAAGTGTGATGTTTTTCCTCATATTGCATTGCAATAGCCTGTTTAAAGTGATCATATAACAAACAACTAATCAGTACTGATACTGTATGCTAATAGATATAGGAGTGATAATAACACAGTAAATGCTTTGAATTTCTTAGATATAGCTGTGCAGTATTCTTAACAGACTGGATAGCAGCAGACAATAGAAGGCTTATTACAACCAGAAGTGACATGAGACTTTTATTTTTTAGAGACTTGAGACTTGACTTGGACTCGTGACCAAAGACTTGAGACTTGATCAAGTCTCACCCCACAAAGACTTGAGACTTGACTTGGACTTGCAAAAAAAGACTTGTGAACATCTCTGGATACCACTGACGTCCACACCTCATGCTTTACTTGCTTTGCACTTGATTCATTTTGCAAAATGTGCATTAAATATATTACACATCTGTCGTAGTTCTTTATTTTTATTTATCTACAGAGATCGGGCTCAGAATAGACCGGAAACTATTCATTTAACGTTCAGTTTGAATTTCACAATAAAGTTAGTAGTAATATTTTGTTTTGATATTATTGTTTTTTATGAACTACTAGACCGCTGGGTCATGTTAAGACCATCTTTTCTGTGTTGCTGTGGGTTTTTTCCATCGCTTTACAAATATCAAAACAATAACTAAATATATCCGTCGTAAACTAAACCAGAAACAGCAGTATATTTTATTTTGTTAACACTGTAAACTTGACAGCTTTTTAACCCAAACTACCTACTGGTTAAAGCACGTTATTACACGTTTAGAGTAATGCAATGCAGGAAGATTGTGTTGCTTTTTAATGACTGTTTAAAATGCCTTTTTCTTAATGTCTTTTATTATTATTAACTACTTGTTACTTGTTGCTAGGGACGCTGCTATCGATATTATTTATGTTATGTTGTGTAACTGTTTAATGGTGTTATCTTTATTGCTACCCCCTTCCCCGTCAATGTATAGTGTTGGTCCACAGCGCAAACGTATTAGCAAAATCCGCATCTAAAATTATGGCATAGATAGCCTACGTTATTTTCCCCTGTGCAATTCTCCATTTACTCAAGAATAACACATGATTATCCTTGTGTTTATTTATTAGTTTGATTAATAAACACAAGTTGGAGTCTGTCAGGACCGAGGGTCGGAGCAGCTCATTTGCTTTAGAGAATATTACACCGGGAAGTAAGTATTCTCTCCACTTCGCTTGACAAACCCCGTGATAGTCCTCAAGCTCTGTGATTGAAGAGTGTGCTCCGAGGGTTACGCCGAGCGTCGAACAGCACTTTAAATGGGATGGAACAACGGCAGACTGTCCAAAACTGGATTTGAACGGGTCCACCACATCCCCCCCACCCTGTCCCCAGAACTACACATGTTGGCTATTGTGTTTCGCAACATGTTCTCTATCTATGGCACGTCTCTACTGGGAGTTGTAGTTTTAAAAGACGTTTTCGTTTTTCCCATAATAAGAAGTTGCCAGTATTAAACTGTGTACATCCCTGGAGGTTTAGGGGATAGGAAACACTCAAATTTAAAACATATAATTAATAAATGGGTGAAAATTGCTTGTTCCCATAATGAGCGGCATTAATATATACCCACATGACAGCTAAGGTCAGAAGAGCTTTCTTTAACAGCTGGTCTTATGTTTGTGACCCCTCCTGTTGTTAATTGATAACATTACATTACATTAATTGATAAGCCTGAAGCATGCACTTGTCAAGGTTCAGAGGCACATTTTGCAAATATAGCAAATATAGCAGTATTGATCATCTTAAGATATGATATACTTTATTGATCCCAAGTTGGAAACATTTGCGTTACATCAGCATGTGTAATAGTTGTAAATATGCAGTGGTGTTTATTTACATCATTTCGTATAATCACACAAATTCTGTGTTTTATATTAAACAAGTCTGTGTTCTTTATTTATTGATTGTTCAATACCTGACAAGGCCGGAGATGAAATATCTACATACATCTTATAAGAGTATAATACATTATGTATAATATCAGTTACGGTACGTCCACAACGCTTCTCTGCCCATTGGAACCAGGCATGGGGGATGTAGCAGAGACAGTGGGTGAAACTGGTAGGTTTTCGCCTGTTTGGGGAGTTTATATATATATATATATATATATTGCTCGCATAAAATCCCTGGGGTTTTTTGCTTTGTATGTCAGGGGCGAGAGATTCATGTGATTGGTTGTTGGTCGCATTGCTCGCAAAAAATCCCCAAGCTGTCAGACACGCCCAGCTCCAAGATTTTCAAGATTTTTGAAAAGCTGCTGTGTGGACGTACCGTTAAAATAAGTGCTTCAACATAGTTGACATTGCTGGAGGTATGCACACATATTGATAGATGTCTTGTAATGCACTATTGAGGAACCTGCGACCCAAGTTTTTCATTCAATTCATAACTACACCGTTTGTGAATATGATATCTTAGAAAATCTTGAAATCTTGGGGATGTGCAAAATAGTCATTATATACAGTTTTTAATTAACTATTAGTAGAGAATAACGAGAAATGAATATACTTTATAGGGATCCTATTCATATCTAATAATAAAAATAATGAAATTCAATAACATGCTTTAACCACTAGGTGTCCCTTTATATCAGCTGTGCACCTTTATGGTGTAAATACAGCCTATCTACCTATTGGATCAAATATAAAAGTCAGCCGAATTAGTGTTGATACTGCAAGGAGACGTATTGTGTGAAAAGAAATGTAAGATGTTGTTTAATTGCTGATATATTTTTGATCTACGTCACGTTTTCAGTGTTGGCGGAAGTTCTTCATGTTTGTCTAGAAGTCTTCTCATCAGGGCTCTATAAATAGAGAACTACGGCAGATATGTAATATTTAATGCAGCCGAACTGTGTATTACAATGCCGTTATGTGATGACTTTCAAAGAGAAAAGCAAGCACACTCGGAATAAAGTGTTATTTTTTTTTTTTTTAAATGTTTTTGGTCTGTTTCGGGTATTTGTTAATGACGATGTGCTGTGAGATGTGAGACTGGAATTGCACAGGGGGAAAATAACGTATCTTTAGATGCGGATTTTGTTAAACTAATACGTTTGTGCCGTGGACCAACACTATACATTGACGGGGAAGGCAGTAGCAATAAAGATAACACCATTAAACAGTTACACAACATAACAGAAATAATATCGATAGCAGCATCCCTAGCAACCACCTTGGTAACAATGAAAACGTTCTTTGGACGCAATTTCCTGAAGTAATCTTCGTAATAACTAGCAAACTAAAGATCATGTACATCCACTGCACACATAATCTGAAATAACAACTCATATTTCTCGCATCAAATGACATCAAAACACCTTTTAATGGCCAAACTAACTTTAAAATAGGCATTTTCCACCGAGAATAAAACGAAGTTCGGCCATGTTTTTTTTTTTCTGCAGCGAGAAATTTGAAGATCACGTGACAGAAGACGCTTCTCAATACTCAAATTTCCCCTCCTCGACTGCTCGACTCCTCGGTCCTCCGGTAGTGACCCGGAAATAAATTTCAGGGCGCCATTTTGAAGGACATCTCATTTCTCTAAATGCACACGAGGACCGAGCATCGAGCATCGAGCGTCGAGGAGGCGGAGGAGCTATAACCGAGGAGGATACACTGATGGTTCCTCCACGGCTCCTCCGCGGATGCATTTCCGGGAACGGTGGAGTATAAAAGAGACGTGACACACCGCTGGATTCATTTAAAATCCATGGCGGGAGCAATGCACAAATGTAAGTGTTAACAATGATACGTTGCATTAGTTATGTAAGAAGTGAAATGCGCGATCAAACTCTGCACGTCTGTATGCAGTTAGAGCCTTCTAACCGCATTCGTTATTGACATTTCACCTGATATTCTTTATGTTTGTATCCACATTTTAACTACACCCAATCCTGCTACAGCATGCTATGATGTTTAAAAGGGCAAACGTTTATTTACTTTTAAGAGTATTAAATCAACACGAACTTTGTTTAGCATTCAGCACTATCATTTGATTTGGGCTATGTTGTTATACACTAGAATCAATTGCTCATTACAGAGTCGGTAAATCTTCCGACAGTTTTAAGCTACACCTTTTTACTTTGTCTTTTCACAGGGACATAGGAGGAAACTCTGACCCTCATTAAAGTGAGGGTCGAGAATGACAAGCTTTTCACAGGCCGAAGGCACACTGCCAAGAAAGCCTGGCAGTGAGTGACATTTTCCTGGTTATGATCATTAGCATTTACGTATTGGTGGTTACAATTTGTATTTTCATATTGTCTGCTGAACCTGTGAGTTTAAATATTGATTGCTTTGATAGATTCACCTGTTGCTGCAGACTTTATTAATTGCTGACCAGCTTGAAACATCTCTTGTATCACGCAGGGAAGTTCTAAAGGCCCTTGCGCTATTCGGTTCTGTAAGCCCCACACAGATCAGCAAAAAGTGGGACAACTTGAAACGAAAATACAAGGTAGGCCTAATTATGTTGTCTTTTTTTTCGTTTACTCTTGTGTGTCTGTAACCATGGTTGTGTCTGCTCAGCATGCTGATGTATAACTTTACCTCTTGTTTGTGTGTTTGTAGGAGTTGAAATGCCCCCCAACCGGGACAGGGACCGACAGAGGAGAGGCCACAGCAGCCACATTTTACGGCCATGCATGAGGCCATCGGTGGGAGGCCATCCATCGACCCTCCCACCCTGATGGACTCGGCCACTGCTGCTGTTGCTTCTGGCAGTGGCTCAACATCCACTGAGGCTGTCCAGAGCCAGGCCACAGTGGATGAGGAGGCCGCCAAGTCTGGCCCGGACAGCCAGAAGGATGTTGAGCCATCCACCTCTGCCGGTCCCCCTCCCTGAAAAAAGAGAAACCGCAGTTTATTGCAGTTCCTGGAGGTGGAGGCGGCCAACGAGGGGGACCGCTTCAACCGCCAGCAGGCAGCCAGCGAGGAAAGCTCCAAAAGATTCCTCGACTTATTTGAAGCGTTAGTTCGAAAAGAATAGTTTCCGTTCTTTGTTTTTCGTTTGGTTTGGATTTGTTATATTGTTTTGTGTGAAGTTTATGAAAATATTTAAGTTTGGAATACAAATTAAGTTTGACGTTAAATCAGTAGCCTTCTTTACAGTTCGAAATACAAAAAACCAACACATGTTTACTGAAAATATACAAGGACATCTTTATTTTATATAAAGCTCAATATGTTATGATTGTGACATGACTATAAGGCCAATGTTTTTAAACTCATTGTGCAACCCAAGGTATACTGAAACTCATAATGACCACTTTAATTTCTGAATTGTAAATCTCCTCCTCAAATAATTCTGCGCCTAAACCAACCGTGTGTAAATTATCCAAATGCAATATCAGGGATGTTTTATTAATAAATCGAGTCAAGTTACAGCATGCTCAAGCCCTATAAGTAGCTACAATTACTAACACATGTATCTTCTTTCTTTTAAAGTTCAGTCAAAGCATACCAATATTTTATTACTGAACATGACTCGATTTCAACACTAAACGTAACACTTTCAGACGAAATTCTGTGATGGCCTATTTCACATCGCATACAATTTGTAATAAAGACATGTGTCTGTAAAGTCCTTTGCTCTAAATAAACGTGAGCAAGGTGACATTGGAAATAAGGCTTATAAATGGCACAAAAAAAAGAACAGAGTAATGCATCTGGCCAGTAAATGCATTTTTAACCTGTCAACAAAACTAATGCGGTAACAAAAAAACTGGCCAAAAACATATATCCTCTCAGCAGTAATCGTGGTCCTGCAGCTGGACTGGGTTGTGGTCAGGAGCCGAGATGTGGTCTGCCAGTCTGTCTCTCCGGCCCTGTCCACCTCACCCCCCCTCACAGGACGAGGTGGAGACCTCTCTACCCCCTCCTGCTCCCCCTCCTGCTCCTCCTCCTGCTCCTCCAACAGTTCAAGAATGTCTCCTGCAGTAAGGCAGATGTTGTGTAGGACACAGCAGGGACAAAGTTATGGTTGACCTCCAAGGCCTTCGACAGGAGGCACCTCCATCGCGCCTTCAGTTTCCCGAAAGCGCGCTCTATTATGCTGCGTGCTTTTGCATGGCAGCCGTTGAATCGGCTCTGTACCCTCCCCTGTAGTGGCTCCCGATACGGGGTTACAATCATTATGGGGTGTACAATGCAGGGGTAGCCACCATCCCCCACAATGAAGTACCCTGGAGGAGGATAAAGAGCCTCTTTATAGAGGGCACTGTGCTTCATGACACGGGTGTCGTGGACTGAGCCCGGAAATCCTACAAATGTTTGTAGGAATCTCCCCTTCCAATCGCATACAACCTGCAGCTGTATGGATGGGAAGAGCTTCCTATTTACATAATCCTGGCCAGTGGGTCCGGATGGGGTCCTGATACGTATGTGGCACCCGTCTATTGCACCCACACAGGAACTGAATGCTGGGCTGTTGGCCAACTGCTGGAAGCCCTGCCCGACCTCCTCCAGCTCTGGACCAGCAGGCAGCTTGATGAGGGAATGCCGGAGAGCAGCGATGTCCTCCACTCCCTGGTGGACCAGTCTGTGGACCGTGGAGAGGGGTACCTGAAAGGCCTGGGACACTACACTGTATGACAAACCGTGTGCCAGCCAGTACACGGTCGTCAAGAGTCATGTGGTGTCCCCAGGCCTGTCTCCTCTCAGGCCCCAGACACCGCATCAAGGCCTCCAGGGAGTCTCGGCGGATCCTGAAGTCCTTCAGCAGGCACCCATCACCCTCGAAGTACAGTTTAAGCAGTGGGACACTGCTGTTCAAACGTTTGTACTGAGAGTGTGGGTGCTGAACCTACAGGAAGAATAACATGTACAGAGGTCAATACCTTTATCCAGCAAACTAAACTCCTTTATACCGCAATTTAAACTGCACATACATATTCTGTCATAAGGAATAAAGCCATGGCTAAATCTGGCACATTTGATGGTCTCAAGTGCTCGTGTTAACTAATGTGCATGGTCCCTTCTTGAATAAATACAACTACATAATCCAAAACTGTCTCTTTGACAAACATGCTTTGTCTCTGACTCTCTGGCTTAGGCCTATATGTGTCATGATTGTCTTCCCCTGCGAAACGTAACCATGGTTGACCATGGTCACCATGGTATTCCATTGCCAACCATGGTAATACCATGGTTGACCACAAAATACCATGATGGTCACAGTACCATGGGGAAGAAACCATGGTCTACCATGGTCAACCATGGTCAGCCTACTATGATCACAATGTCAACTCCGGAAACCATGGTCCACCATGGTCAGCCTGCCATGGTCACAGTACCATGGGGAAGAAACCATGGTCTATATCCCAACCATGGTCTACCATGGTCAACCATGGTTATACCATGGTTAAATGAACCATGTTCTACCATGGTAGACCATGGTCTACTATGGTCTACAATGGTTCATTTCGCAGGGGTTGCTACAAGTAGTTGGTAATGTTTGTATTCCAATTAAAAAAGTCAGCTATTTTTCAACCATTTGTAAACAAACACTTTCCAGCGCTGGGAACGGCGTCTTTCCTCACGGGATTTAGTTTTCTGCTCGTGCCACTGCCATAAGGCACACACTATTGCGGTCTTCATTCTCAATATTGAGACTATAAATCAGAGGTGTGCCTGGACCTTATATAGGCTGTCAGGTCCCTCATGATTTGGTAATTGATTAGAAATTTGGTGCAGGTGTTTTGTCAAAGACATGTGACTTGATGACTTATCATCTCATTATGCCTAGTTTAAAAAGGTAAACATACTGTGTATAGTTTATCGACAGTCATTGGGTTTTTTAGGCGTTTGTGTGTGTGCATGTGTGAATATTAGGGCCGGGACTTTAACGCGTTAATTAAGATTAATTAATTACGCATTTTAATCGCACTTATATTTGCACAGCGGAACGTTTCTCACTGGATGAGTTTCAGGCGTACCGATTATACTTGAGCACCAACTAACGTTCATGACTTCAGCATGGGACTTCAAACAACAACAACCCATGGTGAACAATAGTCAAACATGAACGAACAAGCTGATGAGACCGCTTTGGTCGGCCCCGTGGATGGGACATTTTGTTTTCAAAAACGGACGGATGGAAGCGTCGACAGTTGTGATTTGCATATCACCGCAGCACATCAAGCCTAAAGTATCACCTAAATGCAAAGCATGTAGCAGCTAGTGTGGACGTTAGCCCGACTCCGAGTGCAAGGAACCACACCCTGACCCAACCCACACTCAACCAGATGACTGGTTTCAGGGCCAGGATAAGTAAGTCCACGTCTGAGAAAATAACCAACTCCCTGGCTCACTGGATTGCACTCGACTGACAGGGCTCGACATTAAGGACTGCCCGATGGCCCGGGGCCATCTAGTATTTAGCTCGGGCAATGAAGCCTCACCTGCTGGTTGCCCGATTGGGCAATCTATTATGCCAGTATCATGCAGCTCGCGGATCCAGTAATGAGTGACCCGACAGTAAAACTAAACATATCTATAACTAGTTTAGGTAGTTTGAGAGGTAATTAAAATAGCTACGTGTGATATTCTAACCTGAAGTGTGTGTTTTGTTCCGCTCACCGCTGCATGTGGTTATGCAGAGCTGCGTGTCGAGTCTCCACTCGTCAGCAGCAGCTGATCTCTCTCTCCCGCCAGATTAGACTTCACTCGCATATATGTCCATATCGATCAGATCCAGCTAGTTCTAGCTAATGATAGGACTACCTGCTTATTAAATGACAACTACACAATAAGTGTCGCTATGCAACTGGATGAGGCCACAAAGTATAGCGCAGCATTATGCATTTGTTTACATGCCCACCGGAACCCCGAGGCATTGCCCCAGTGAGATGATAGTGAACTGTTCATGAACTTGTCATGAAAAGTTCATGAAATATTAGTGAACCATATTCATGAACAGCTCATAACAAAGTTGATGAACTGTTCATGAAAGTGACATGAACATTAAATGGCACTAGGGCAGTTCATGAACTACTCATGAAACTCCTGTGCTGGAATGGTTCATGAACAATTCATGGAATATGGTTTTAGGCAGGTTCATGAACAATTCATGAAATGGAGTTTTCAGTGAGTGTGTAGGGATATTCAACCAAGAACATATCAAGAACTGTTCATGAACATATCAAGAACTGTTCATAACAACTTCATGAACCGTTCATGAACAGTTCATACCCAGTCACTGAATATAATTCAATGGCTGGCTATGAACTGTTCATGAACTGTTCATGAACCATTGACTGTGGGTCAATTGGCAACCATAGAAAACAACAATTATGTCAATCACAATGGAACTTTACTCAAATTAACAAACAAACATAAATGGATACAGGTGGAGCACTACAATTAATCCTATCACTATTTGAAGCACAGTTCTTGATACTCAGCTGCACAAAAAATGTTGTTACGGGTCCCAAAAGCTTGGGGACCACAGCAACAATAAATGATTTCTGTAGAAAACAGAAAAGTGCAGCAGCAATAATTATACACAGGATCCGGTTGGTCGTCTGGATTGCTTCTTATTCAAAATTCAAAGTACACAGTTACATTCAAATAGTTGAACTTTACAAACATCACATTTCTCCATTTAAGTTATCTGTCTGTCACAGTCAATTGCTGTATCTCAAGGAGAAATTCAACATAGTCAATATAAATTATTACATTACATTGCATTTAGCTGACGCTTTTATCCAACGCGACTTACAATAAGTGCGTTCGACCAACAAAATACAAACTTAAAGAAAACAGAATCATATAAGTACATCAGGTTTAATAGAGCAAAAACATTTCAAGTGCTACTCAACTGGCTTTAGGTAAGCCAGTCCATAAGTGCTTTGTTAATAGTTATATTGCTCGAAGTGGAGTCGAAAGAGATGAGTTTTCAGTCTGCCCCGGAAGGTGTGTAAGCTTTCTGCTGTCCTGATGTCAATGGGGAGCTCATTCCACCATCTTGGAGCCAGGATAGCAAACCCACGTGTTTTTGCTGATGGGAACTTGGGTCCCCTTCGCAGCGAGGGTGCAGCGAGCCGTTTGGTTGATGCAGAGCGGAGTGCACGTGCTGGGGTGTACGGTTTAACCATGTCCTGGATGTAGGACTGGCCAGATCCATTCGCAGCATGGTACGCAAGTACCATTGTCTTGAAGTGGATTCTAGCAGTTACCGGAAGCCAGTGGAGGGAGCGGAGGAGCGGCGTGGCGTGGGATAATTTAGGAAGGTTGAAGACCAGACGAGCCGCTGCATTCTGGATGAGCTGCAGGTCGGATGGCACATGCAGGTAGACCAGCCAGGAGGGAGTTGCAGTAGTTCAGGCGTGAGATGATGAGAGCCTGGACCAGAACCTGCGTCGCTTTCTGGGTCAGCTGGGGACGCATCCTCCTGATGTTGTAAAGCGTGTATCTGCAGCAGCGGGTTGTAGCAGCTATGTTTGCAGTGAAGGACAGGTTGTTATCTATAAACACATAACGCTATCAAATAATACTTTCTATCAATATGTCTATCTTTACCAAATATAACATATTATGGAGATCACAAAAATACACTGTCAATGTTAATGAACAAAAAACAAGGCAATGTGCCTGCAAGACTGCACTCAGGTAAACAAAACATATTACCCGTGCGCAGCCGCTAACCTGCCTGCGAGCCTTCGCTCAGGTCACATTTACCCAGGCGCGGCTGAAGCCCGCGAAAATGGCATCTATTGTTGCCGACAGTTTAGTATTTTTAAAATACCGTTACTATGTCAAACATGCTCAAAACCTTCTGACACACTCTCCTAAACATCTCCAACATCATATCTAATTCACACAAGTTAACTTCGATCATTTTCATTATGTACTGACCTGTAGAAAACAGAAAAGTGGAGCAGCAATAATTATACACAGGATCCGGTTGATCGTCTGGATTGCTTCTGAGGAGGGGGCGGAAGTGTCCCCCCTCAGGTAACCCAGATGTCACCGCTCACCTGCCAAAGGTTCCACCTTGGCGCTACTTACTCGTACTGCTTCTCAAACAGTACAGATAAACCATAAAATGATATGAATGTCACCAAAAATAAATACAGATAATGTTCAGTTTCAAATTCACTATTGTTTTGTTTTAAGATTAAAAGTTTTAAAAAAGAAAGAAATGTTCAAATAGTAGATGAATATTCAAGAGGTCTTTAAAAACATCACACTGATTATCAAAAGTTCATAAAATGCTCATGAATATTCAAAAATATTCTGAACTTGCCACAATCATCCAAAATTCATGAAATGCTCATAGTCATGAAAAGTTCATGAAATACTCATGCAAACTTTTTGGGGTTTTAATTATAATGTTGTGATTGGCTGGATCATGATAAGTTCATAAATTGCTCATAAAGGTCTGTCATGAGCAAAACAGGAACTTTATATGAATGAACAATGTTCATAAACATTTCATGAACTGCTCTTTAAAATGGTTCATGAGCATTTTAAGAATTTTGGTTCATGAACATGACAAGTTGTTCATGAATGTTTCATGAGTGCTCATGAACAGCTCATAAAGTCATGAACTCCATCTCGCATCAACCCATACAGGACTCTCCACATTAAGTGTTAGACATTAGAGTTGACTATTCTTGTCTGTTCTTTACTTCATCAAAAGTAGTAAAACTATATTGTAAAATCTCTTTTGTCTAGTTGACGTCCTGGTTTTAAATTCTAGTCAGGAAAATAAAATAAACATCATCTTTAAAATCTTCTTAAATTTGAAACCAAAAAGGTCTTCATTCTCCACCATGATCATATTTGTACATCAAAGTCCATACAAACTGATGATTTATCTTTAAAAATCATGAGGAAGGACAGTTTTCATAAAACACTATTCTTCTTTACCTCAGTTCTAAGTTAATAAGCAAAACAAGGAAACCCTCCTTAACCACTATAGATTCATCTTTTATCTTCTTGCTTATTCTATTCTTTTTCAAATAGTTTATCTAAGTTGTGTTACAAGCATGGTTACGTTTTTTTTTGTCAATTTATTGAACATGTCAGAAACAAAAACATACAACAATAATATATATATATATATTTTTTCTTTTTCTTTTCTCACTCAAATTAATAATTATAACAAAGTACCCCCTCTAGCATATATTTTTCTTATAAATAAAATATTAAGTCATCGTCATCAGCGACATGTTTGTCTTGTTAATTTGTTTGCTTTTTGTTTTTTTACAAAACAATCAGAAATAAATTACTTTTACAATTACAAGAAATAACAACAAATGGGATTTTAAAGGTCCTGCTCATAACCATTAATGATTTGGCTCCTAAATAATACTTTCAGTTTAGATAGACTTGTACAATATTTCAGTGCATCATTACAGTTATTCCACAGACTAACACTTTTTGATGAGATGCAATGAAGTTTGGCATTTGTTCGTACGGGTGTTTTTAAAAAAAATGCAGTTTCCTCTCAACATGTACATGCTTTCTCTCTGTGTGAAAAGTCCCTGGATATGAGGTAATTGTTGATTTGCAACTTTGAACATAATTTGAATAGTTTTATAGTCAACCAGGTCTTGTAGTTTTAGTGTTTTTAGTTTGATGAATAATTTATTTGTTGGTTCTCTGTACGTAGTTTTATGTATAACTCGTATGGCTCTTTTTTGCAGGATGAAGATAGGATGTGTATTTGTTTTATATGTGTTACCCCAAACGTCCACACAATACATCATGTATGGAAGTATGAAGGAGCAGTACAGCATAAACAAAGAAGCTTGATTAATTAGGTATTTGGCTTTATTCAGAATTGCTATTGATTTGGATATTTTGGCTTTGATATAGCTTATATGTGGTTTCCAACTTAATTTATTGTCTATGATTACTCCAAGGAATTTTATTTCCGATACTCTTTCTAATTGGACGCCATTTATAGTGAGTTTCTTCTCTGTATTGGTCGATCGATTCCCAAATATTATGAGTTTGGTTTTGCTTGCGTTCAATGTTAATTTATTTTGGTCAAACCAGATCTTCATCCTGCTCAGTTCCTTCTCCATTGTGACCAATAGCTGTTCTAAATTGTCCCCACAGCAGAGTAGACTTGTGTCGTCTGCAAAAATAATGGTTTTAATAGTTTTTGATACTTCACATATATTGTTAATATACAGAATACATAGTAATGGCCCCAAGACTGAGCCCTGAGGCACCCCACATGTAACCTGCAGTAGTTGTGATGTATGGCTTTGTAGTTCAACGTACTGTTCCCTGTTATGTAGGTAGCTGGATAGCCATGATAGCGCAACACCTCTAATGCCATATCTCTGTAGTTTTTTGGTCAACCGTGTCAAATGCTTTTTTAATGTCCAGAAATATCCCTATTGCATATTCTTTCTTTTCTATTGCCGTAGTAATGTATTCCATACATTCTATAACTGCAAATTATGTAGTTCTGTTTGCTCTGAAACAATATTGTTGTTCATAGAGTATGTTATGTTTGGTGATGAAGTCATTTAGTCTTGTATAGTACATTTTTTCCAGTATTTTAGAAAACTGTGAGAGCAATGAAATTGGTCTACAGTATAGTTTGACAGTACATGTTTATCTCCAGATTTATGTATTGGTATGACTTTAGCAGTTTTCATTTTATTTGGAAATACACCGGTTTGTATTGACTGATTACAGATGTGAGTTAGTGGTTTGGCTATACATTCAATAATGTTTTTAACTGTATACATGTCAATATCATGGCAGTCTGTAGACCTTTTACTCTTACGTTTTTTAACTGTGTCAATAATTTCATTTTCATCAGTCCCTCTTAAGAATATAGTTTCCGTCACATATATATCTTTACTTTCAACACCATCACTACAACCAGTATTTGGAATTTCACCAGCTAGACAAGGACCAACATTGACAAAGTACTTATTGAAATCTTCAGCAACTGAGGTCATGTCATAAACTACTGTATCGTTTTTTGACAGAAAACTGTTTGGGTATTGTGCCTTTCCATTTCCTTTTTTAATTATGGTATTTAATACATTCCATGTGTTTTTAATGTTATTTTTGTTATAATAATTTGTTGTAATGATCCATTTTGCTACATCGTATTATCTTTTTTAGTTTGTTTTTGTATGTCTTGTATTTTTGTTCAGCCTCTACTGATCCATTCTTTAAGAAGTCTTTATATAATTCATTTTACATGCATTTAATATTCCCTTAGTGATCCATGGTGTTTCACTATTTTCTTTACACAAGGACAATGTTTTTCATACAGCCCTGATAGAATATGTAGAAATGCTTCATTTACATCTGGTACATACACTTTGTTCCAGTCTTGTTTAGATCATTCTTCTTTAAAAGAATGAACAGACTCTGGTGTTTTGTGTCTTGTAATTGTGACTTTTCTGGTGTCTTTTTTGATCCTAGTACAGTTCTGTATTGTTGCAAAGACTGGCAGGTGATCACTTGTGTCATTTATTAATATTCCACTTATTACTTTCCTATCCATAATATTTGTGAATATGTTGTCAATGAGTGTTGCACTGTGTGATGTTATTCTGGTTGGTCGTGTGATTGTAGGATATAAACTGTTGCTATACATAGAATTAATAAATTCTGTAGTTGCATTGTGTTCTTGTGGGTTAAGCAAATCAATGTTAAAATCTCCACATACAAAGAGCATTTTCTTGCTGCTTGTGTAGTTATAAAGTTCAGCTAGCTTTTTCTCAAATGTTTCAATTAGGGCTGTCAATTTAACGCGTTAATAACGCGTTAATAACGCGTTAATAACGCGTTAATAACGCAATTAACGCATGTGTATTTTTTTTTACTCGGCCGCCCCGTAGTTTCAGAGCGCATCGAGTTTAAAATACCATCTACAAGCTGATGCTGACAGCCCTGCTCCTGCCGTCCGCTTGCAGCAGACCACACGTCCACGCTCACCAGCAGGCACCGACTGGCTATTGGGAGGACCCAACCCAGTCTCACGGCATTTCGTGTTCACCAACACGATTTTTAATCTATTGATTCATGTTCACCAACACGATTTGCCCCTTTTTTTCATGTTGCACAGCACGATTTTAAAAGCAATGTATTTCTACTGCCTGCAGCACGTCTTTTTCTCCGGTCGGGTCGAGGAAGACCGGAAGCTGTGTGGTTCATAAAAACATGTTCTTACTCAATATCACGCCACAGTTATTGCTTTTATTTGAAATCGTATAATTTCGGACTTTTGTTGCCGTCTGTGAGGAAAATAAATGGGGCTCAGAGCCTCAGGATACTGAAATCTGTATTTTTTAAATCTTTTTTTCCTTCTAATTTGTTATTCTTCTCAAAATAACACACTGTTATTTACTCACCAATTATCCTTGCTTTTATTTATTGGTTTAATTCCATAATCTCGGGCTTTTTTGGCGTCCGCCAGGAACTGAATTTCAAAATAAAAATAACCGGAAACAGACGTAGGCATTTCGAGCGATTACCCAAGATCCTCAGCTATGGTTTTAAGCTCGCTTATTGGATGTTTTAGCTGCAATGCATGCTGGGATTTGGTGTCTATATGATATGAAATCCGGAAAACATTTTAAAATAATAAAATAATACTTAATTCCGAGTGTTCTTGCTTTTCTCTTTGAAAGTCATCACATAACGTAATTGTAATACACGGTTCGGCTGCATTGTATATGACAGATCTGCCGTAGTTCTTTATTTAATTTATAGAGCCCTGATGAGAAGACCTTTGGAAAAACTGAGAAAATGCCGACGAAACTGAATACTTGACGTGGATCATAAATATATTCAACAATTAAACAACATCTTCAATTTCTCTTCACACAATACGTCTCCTGGCAGTATCAACACTAATTCGGCTGACTTTTACATTTGATCTAATTCACAGATATATATTTATATTTACACCATAACGGTGCACAGCTGATATAAAAGGACTGTAGTTTTTAAAGATATTACTGATTTTCTTTGAATGTAAGAATGTAAATACTGAATCTGAAATAGTATAGCAATATGCTGTAAAATTATGTGAAAGCATGAATAAAACGTGTCCTACACTAATAATACAAAGTTATTATGGCTGTGTGTACCTTGTGTGCACCGCCTAGTGGTTAAAGCACGTTATTGAATTATTGTTTTTATGTGTTATAATTAGGGCTGTCAAGTTAACGCAAAAAAAAATTAACGCCACTAATTATTTTAACGCGATTAATGCATGTGTATTTTTTTTCCTCGGCCGCCCCGTAGTTTCAGAGCGCATCGAGTTTAAAATACCATCTACAAGCCGATGCTGACAGCCCCGCTCCTGCTGCCTGCTTGCAGCAGACCACACTTCCACGCTCACCGACTGGCCATCGGGAGGACGTGTGTGTGTGGCCCGAGCGAGCGAGAGAGAGACCTTACTTGCATTGTTGTTGTTAGCATCTGGTGCTAGCTAGCTGCGCTAACGGATATAAGGAGCTGTTTAAATGAAAACAGAGGAGCGCTCTATCCACACAACTGCGCCGAGCATTTGCCTTTATGCAGGCAGCCAGACAGTGGGACATGGTACGAAAAGTCAGCACACTCAGTGCGCAACATGATTGCAGCGTCCATGCAGCTCCCGTTCGAGCATATGCCTTGAGTTGCACATAGCTCCAACGATCCACACACACACACACACACACACACACACACACACACACACACACACACACACACACACTGAAGGAGTTTTTGGACTACTTTTCTCCACGCCGTTCCTAATGAGCTTGCTTTAAAAGAAGAAACACTCAAAACAACCAGGACGAGGGTTAAACAAAAATCTGTTTTAATCATAAACGGTAATAATGCAATACCATATAATACATTACCATACAAAGCCATATCATATGAGTAATGTCAGGAGTATGCCTACTCCTGGCCTTGTTCACAGGCTGCCCCGACCTCCCGGTCCGGGCGGCGCGTGGAGAGAGGACGAAACAACACGTTGCACGTCCCAAAACCAACAAAGGGGTGGAGTTTCATTTGGGAGATACCAACACTCTGTCTCACAGGGAATTAGCGCGGGCAGCTTTGAAAGCCACAGGTGTTGGGAAGGCCTGCAGGATGCACCTCATTAAATTCAGGGGAAATGTCCCTCCCAATTTGCAAAGCCTATCGATGGTTTAACCCAGAAAAACACTCTGGGATAATCTTTACACTCAAAACAGAAATCACCATTAATTCTGCATCTTTCTTCTTCACAAATAGCTTAAAACACTCTTTTGATAAACAGGTAAAAAGTCAGAGAAAAAGACTATTGCGCTTATCTACTTTTAAGAAAAAGGGAACATTGTTTCAGGAATCTATAAAAAACCTCTCTATATTTGAGAGGAAAAATGTACCTTTTGTTCCTTCAACTATTAACACACAGGAATGTATAAACCCACACATATACTGTTGTATAAAGATATGTAGACTTCCCTGAAACATGAAAATGCTTGAGATCTTAAGCAGAATATAGTCTTTCCCCACCAAGTACCCTGTCCTGCATATCTTCACCTCCCCCACATAGCAATAAAACCCAGTTTACTCTTAACAGCCCTTTGTCTATCGCCATTTTAGTCCTCACATTTATGAAAGGATAAAACAGAGAAATCACTATAAAACACAAACACAGGTATTGTTTGAACAGTATTCACTTAACTGCTACTATTGATAATTACCAGAGAAAGTCAAAGGGACCTCTTTTAATGTCTGGAAATTGCAACAAGACTTTCTGCCATTTCAAATGTAACACACTTCTTCGGTACAATATCTCACATCAATTTCCACAACACACACACACACACCAACACACACACACACACACCACACACACACAACACACACACACACACACACACACACACACACACACACACACACACACACACACACACACACACACTCACACACTATTGTATTATTGAATGAGAGAGGTTCCAGGTTGTTGTGTTTAATATTCATGAGAATATTTGTCATCGTTCAAATGATAATAAACATTTGCATACAGCATATTTGTCCACTCATATGTTGATAAGAGTATTAAAAACTTGAAAAATATTCCTCTAAGGTACATTTAGAACAGATCAAAAATGTGTAATTTGCGATTAATCACGATTAACTATGGACAATCATGCGATTAATCGCGATTACATATTTTAATCGACTGACAGCCCTAGTTATAATATATCACATAAAAACAATAATGTACTCTTAATATTTTTTTCATCAAATATTATTTGAATATTTCAATAAAAATATGAAGAGTACATACTTTCATAGGGGGAAAGTAGAAGGTCTGTGATAGAAATATAGAATATAAAAAATCAAGAAGATACTATAAGTGATCTCTACAATAAAACAGTTTAGTGCAGGATGTACAAAGATATTAATAGGAGGAGGTGCAAAACAGAAAAAACGAATTAACCTTTATTTAAACATTAAATAACAGATTAAGGTCTTCTTTTAAATAAGAAAAACACTTTGGGGGTATCTATCTACAGATAAATATTAAGCCTGACAAAGTACTTAACGTCTAATATATTGCTTTCCTGCAATGTTAACTATGTTGAAGCACTTATTTTAACTAATATTATACATATGAATTATACTATTATGTATGTAGATAGAATAAGAAATGTGCAGAATATGAATATGTTTAATGGTGGAGGTACACACATATTGATAGATGTCTTGTAATGCACTGTTTGAGGAACCTGTGACCCAAGTTTTTCATTCATTGCATAACTACACCGTAGTTGTGTATATGATATGTCAATAAACCTTTGAAATCTTGAAAGGGATGTGCAAAATAGCCATAATATACAGTCTTAATGAACTATTAGTAGAGAATAACGAGTAATGAATATACTTTATTACTCGTTTCCATTCATGTCAATTGCAGATACATGTTTAGTCTTCTCAAGCACCAACTATCCAAATATCTCTCCTGATTGTTGGCACTTGACAATCACTTTACCTGAATTTTACTCAGGTCACGTGTAACTAAAGTCTGATTTAAGGGTTGGTTTATATTTCACATAATTAATCAGAATCTGCAAAGTAACTCAAATAAATGCAGTGGAGTAAAAATACCAGGTTAACCTCTGAATTGTCGTGGAGTAGAATTACAAAGTACCCAATGAGCTGTCATGTGGTATATATTAATGCTGCGCATTATGGACACAAGCGATTTTCACCCATTTATTAATTATATGTTTTACATTTGATAACACCAATGTGTTTAATACTGGCAATTTCTAATTGTGGGAAAAACGAAAACGTTCAGTAGAGACGTCCCATAGAACATTTTGCGAAAAAACAATAGCCAGCATGTGTAGTTCTGGGGGGGGCGTTCGATTCCAGTTTTGGATAGTCTGGCGTGTTTCGTTCCATTTCACACAGCTGTTTGACGCCTGCGTAACCTTACGGGGACTGTAGTCCTAAACGATAGCTGGGGATTATGGGTAGGTAGTGTCTCGGCCATCCTAAACTCAGAAATGTTGCAATCGCAATGATGCTCGAAATGTCCCTTATAGGCCTACGTCTGTTTCCGGTTATTTTTATTTTGAAATTCAGTTCCTGAAAAAGCCCGAGATTATGGGAATTAACCAATAAATAAAAGCAAGGATAATTGTGTGTTATGGTGAGTAAATAACAGTGTGTTATTTGAAAGAATAACGAATTAGAAGGAAAAAAATATTTAAAAATACAGATTTCCGTATTCTGAGGCTCTGAGCCCCATTTATAGTCTGAGCCCCATTTATTTTCCTCACAGACAGCAACAAAAGTCCGAAATTATACGATTTAAAATAAAAGCAATAAATGTGGCTTGATATTGAGTAAGAACATTTTTATGAACCACACAGCTTCCGGTCTCCCACGACCCGACCGGAGAAAAAGACGTGCTGCAGGCAGTAGTAGAAATACATTGCTTTTAAAATCATGCTGTGCAACACGAAAAAAAGGGGCAAATCGTGTTGGTGAACACGAATCAATAGATTAAAAATCGTGTTGGTGAAGGGAGGATGTGTGTATGTGTGGCCCGAGCGAGCGAGAGAGAGACCTTATGTGCATTGTTGTTGTTAGCATCTGGTGCTAGCTAGCTGCGCTAACGGATATAAGGAGCTGTTTAAATGAAAACAGAGGAGCGCTTTATCCACACATGCGCCGAGCACTTGACTATATGCAGGAAGCCAGACAGTGGGACATTGTACGAAAAGTCAGCACACTCAGCACGGATAGTGTGCGCAACATGATTGCAGCGTCCAGGCAGCTCCCGTTCGAGCATATATATGCCTTGAGTTGCACATAGCTCCATCACACACACACCACACACACAACACACACACACACACACACAAACACACACACACACCACACACACACACACACACACACACACACACACACACACACACACACACACACCACCACACCACACACACACACCATTTGTATTGTATTATTGAATGAGAGAGGTTCCAGGTTGAATTGAGGCGAATATTTGTAATGTTCAGAGGTTGTTGTGTTTAATATTCATGAGAATATTTGTCATTGTTGAAATTATAATAAACATTAGCATAAAGCATATTTGTCCACTCATATGTTGATAAGAGTATTAAAAACTTGAAAAATATTCCTCTACGGTACATTTAGAACAGATACAAAATGTACGATTAATTTGCGATTAATCGCGATTAACTATGGACAATCATGCGATTAATCGCGATTAAATATTTTAATCGACTGACAGCCCTAAGGCGCATTCACACTGCGGTACTTTTCCCACAACAATTCATGATCGCGTTCCCACCAAAAAGAGCCGGTACTAAAATTAGTTCATGCGAACCTTTTTACCCCCTCGAAAGTCCCTGCTAGAGAGCAGGGACTTTCGAGCGGCTCTTTTGTGAGAAAAGAGCTATATTTCTGATTGGCTGGGCGGATTGCAAACCACGCCCCGTAAAACCCAAAAAGTGTTGTGAAGCCGCCATTTTATTATCCTCGCATTAGCATTATTAGCATTAGCCCGCAGCAGAAACGCAGAGAGACTAACTTATGGCAACACAAAATAAAACATGGGAGCGGTGGAGATTACTCGGAAGGCTTCCAGCAGCTTCTACTGAAGACAGTCCCCAACTCCGGGGACTTCCGGCCGGGGACTTTGGGCGGCAGTATACGCCGTGAAGTGGTTTGCGGCCTGCCAGTAAACCCAAAGCAGAAGAAGTGACGTCAGCGGCTTCATTTGCCTAATCTACCCCCAGGGACTTTTTCCGGTGTGAACACGATCTGTACTTAGTTCATGCGAACTAAAGAGTTTGCATGAACTAAGTTCGCATGAACCTTTGTGGGAAAAGTACCGCAGTGTGAATGCGCTTCTAGTTTCAATACATGATCCTGGTTTTCTATACACGCAGCTTATCAGAAGGTTTTTAGATGTTTTAATTTCAATTTCTACTGTTATGCATTCCATAATGTTGTCTATAGCGAAAGACATATTACTGACAGATCTACTTTTGTAACTTTTGTTAATATAAATTGCAGTCCCCCCACCTTTAGAATGTGTCCTATTAGTAAAAAACATGTTGTATCCCTCGATTTCAACCATGTCAGCTTGCTCCTCACTAAGCCAGGTCTCTGATATTGCTAGGGCTGTAACTTGTTTCTCCAATTGCCTTAAACCGTATTTGATCTTTGATACATTTGAAATGAGGCTTCTGTTATTAAAATGTAATATTGATTGATCCATCCATTATTCCATTTATTTTGAGTTGATCTTCTGTGTAGTATTCACATTGGTTATGGATGTTATTGTAGAAATTATTTTCAGGGTCAATATCCTTTTCAAAGTCTTGTGATTTATGTTCCCTGTTTGAAACATTTCAGGTCCAGTTTTTCATATTCAGCAGGTGAGTAGTTTTTGTCCAAGCTTATCATGGGTGTTCTTAGTGTGTTAATTCCAGTGTGTAGCTATTCAGTTAGGCCTACCTTATGTTGATTTTGATGTTTCATTCCTCAAACTGATCCAGCTCGGTGATTTCCCGGATAATGAGCACTTTCGCCATCTCCGGTTGTAACGGTATACAAAACTAACTGTATTCAGCACTATATTTGAAAAACAAGTAATCTGATTACAGTTAATGAATATATTTTGGAACACTTAAAGGATTATTGGTGGAAAAGTTTCCACACAAAATGTAATCTTCATTAATAAAGCTAAAACCTATAGAAATCATCACGGAACAGTTTTCTTTCCTTATCACTTAATTGTTTCAATAAAAACTAAAAAGCATTGTGAAAACTCCCACTCTTGAGAACATCTCAACACTTTATTCCATCTAAGCACGAATGTTTATGACAGACACGCCCTATTAATACAAAACGATCTTTAGTGGTATACATTGTAAATGCAACGTATGTTCTCTTTAGAACAAAGATAGGATAGTTGCAGCTGAAACTCGTTAATACTGTAGCAACTTTCTGTTAACCTAGATAAGCATGTTGTTCTTATATCTAGTAAATATATATTTTTATTTTACTCAAAAAACAGTAAAACATAGGAACATTTTCCAGAATAGCAGTTAACTTTATATAACATGTACTCTCTCTAGACTCTTCAAAACATCTTAATTCTCCTGTCTCTCTCTTCCTCACTCTGCCCTGCAGCTGCTCTTGTCCACAAGCTTCTCTAATCAATCACACTTGACCTCTTGTTATCCAACAGTGTGACAGGGCTTGAGCAAGCATCGTACAGCACCTCTGTCTTGCTTAAACATGAACAGCTTCCTTCTGACTGACAAACTTATAAAAACCTCTTTTTACTTTCCCTTAACGTTACTGTATGTAATATAATTTTTCCCTTGAAATATAATTAAGTACAATTCTTAGTTAATGACAAATACCATGAAATTCACAATGCAATGCAATGGTAACAATCAGTTCTCAAAACTTCTCATAAAAACCACAATGTGACGTAACTGTATCCTACAAAAATACTATGCTAAAAACAACAAGTTATTGTTTCTTATTTATTTCAATATACAGGGATGCAAACTCATCAGGTATGAAAAAGGTGACAAGGATCCGAGCCCCCCGACCCCACGGAATATCGGCTTTGAAATGAGGAATAACAGATGATTTTAGCAGTCAGAACAACTAAAGCAGCAGTGTTAATAATAACAGAAACGCCAAAGAGTCACATCTAATAGAAATATATAAAAGCATTTATTTTAATTGTGTAGCAGTCAGTTTATAATTCTGGCAGCACTGTTGAGCATGGCTTAGTCTTTCTATCTGTATAGCCACTGGTGTAAAGTAACTAAGTTCATAAACTCAACAAGTACTATACTTGGGTACAATTTTTAGATACTTGTACTTTATTTAAGTATGTCAATGTTTTGCTACTTTGTTCTTCTTCTCCTCTACAGTTCAGAGGTACATGGTGTACTTCTACTCTACTATATGTATTTAATCCCTTTAATTACTTCACAGATCTGGATGAATGATGTGAAATATAACCAAGTGTTAAATCAGACTTTCGTTCCACCTGGAGTAAATCCACAAGCTACCCTGCAGTATACAATATCATTCAAACTAGCTGCACCTTTACCAGCTTTGAGAACACTTTAATTATAAAACATATCATATATATTATTCTGAAATGGACCAATCTGCACAACGACTACTTCTACTGTCGCTACTATATTTTGATGAGAATACTTTTCTACTTTTACTTGAGGAACATTTTGAATGCAGTACTTTTACTGTAACAGAGTATTCCTTCCTACACTCTTGTACTTCTACTTTTACTCAAGTACAAGATCTGAGTATTTCTACTTTTAATCAAGTACAAGATCTGAGTACTTCTACTTTTACTCAAGTACAACATCTGAGTATTTCTGCTTTTAATCAAGTACAAGATCTGAGTACTTCTACTGTACTTTTACTCAAGTACAAGATCTATACTTATACCACCTCCGTTTATCGCCTATGAAAAAAAAACTATTGGAAAACGAAGGCTAAAGCTAACGTTAGCAGATAGTGACAATGTATGCTAGCTAGCTAGCTCAACGATAATATTGCGACAGAAAAACTTTTCAGTGCACATCACACTCTGCGCTCCGACAGGGAGCTCTGCTCTGAACACCTGAACGGCCCGTTATAACAGCTGTTCACCAGCGGTCCAGTCTGTGCCACAGTGACTCCGGACCGCACAGTTAATATTAACGAACACACCCGTAGGTAATGTGGCTGCTGAAGCTAGACCATCATCGCGGAGCAGCAGAGCCGACAGGCAGGAAGACTCGAGCACACATTATAATATATAAAAAAAGAACACCATGCATGTCATGATGGCACACTACCAGCTCGCGGCCGCAGATTACTCCGGGTCCCAGACCCCCCCATACCCCAAAAATATTTTATTGCAGATCTACATGAATCACACAAACGACCTATTTTGGATTCAAAACGGCAAATTTCGCCGAAAGGTGAGTGATTTTCATACCTGATTTACTCCCTCCATCTGACAGGAGGGAGCCTCTTTGAGCTGCGAGTGTGGCTACAGACGGAGTTCACTCCGTCACGGAGGGGTAGGGTCGAGGGAGTGGTTTGGGTTTGGGACACCCAGTACCTGCCAGAGGACAGCAAGGCAGGGAGCACATACAGGCAGAAGGGGGGAGAGGCATACTTGCCAACCTTGAGACCTCAGAAATAGGGAGCATTTCAAAACCACCGCCCGGCGGCACCCCCGTGCCCCATGGCGGCGGGTTGAGACATTTTCCTGCATTCTACTGACTTTTAAATATGAAAAGAATAAAAAGCACACTGCAACAGGATTTATATGTTAAAACATTTTATTGAATGGGCCATCTACAAAAAGCAAAATGAAATTCATCTAGATTCAAGAAATGTCAAAATGTCATTTTCAAAATGTCAAGTAATTTCAAAAAGGCTTTTCTTATACTCAAATGGCTAAATTGTTTTTCTAACCCCAACCCTAACCGTCCTAACCTAGCAGATAACTTGACATTAAAAAGGAACTGGAGACTGTAGTTTGTTTCCTGTCTTCTACCAATCGTAAATGTCGATGTTCTTATGATTTTAACTTCAAATGTTAATTGCTTATAGCACTTACAACTACAATAAGCATCTACACATGCTTATTGTAGTTGTAAGTGCAATGCCTTGCTGCCTCTAGCACCATCCTCGATGGAGCGTATGTGTGGGCTGGACCTGTATAATTTATTTTACAGGAAAGGAGTGAGCAGAGGGTAGAGTTGTCCATTCTCGTTCTGTTTTCTGTCACTATCTTCCTCACCTTGCTGAACACCCTCTCTGATGAGGCATTGTTGTGTGGAATGCACAAAAGTGCCATCATCAACTGTGCTAGGTTCTTGAACCTTCCATCCTTTCCTTTTTTTTAAACTTTTTTTTATAAAAGCACACTAAATAAAAGTTTCACTACTGCACCTGAGCTTGGGGTGAACTTATGCCGTGACTCTGGGTCCAACACGATCAGATTTTGTAGGACGATGTTGTCCAGGGGAAACACAAGAGTCACAGCTACAAAGAAGCCTCTCACTGCCCTATGACATGATCAGATGCACAATTACAATATGATTCAGTTACCTAGTGATTTTATGTGTGTGTGTGTGTGTGTGTGTGTGTGTGTGTGTGTGTGTGTGTGTGTGTGTGTGTGTGTGTGTGTGTGTGTGTGTGTGTGTGTGTGTGTGTGGTGTGTGTGTGTGTGTGTGTGTGTGTGTGTGTGTGCGTGTAAGTATTTCTGTCATATAATAGTATATTGAGCCCCCATTGTTTATATTAGTATCTATTTTAATATTGGAGCTCCGGGATGTCTTAATTTTGTTGTTTCAGTACATTGACAATGAAGGAAATCTAATCTACTGTAATCTAATGATAGGATTGCAGTTGTTTTTTGGACACTTAGCTTACTGAAGCATCCTTGCGACAGGCAGCTCGTCTTTGGTATCCTCCAGGAAGGTCTGTGCCTGATCCCCAATAAAGAGATCTTCATCAGGAAACTGCAGGCTGGTGTCCTGGAACTGGATTTCCTTGAGAGGCACATCTGCAATGAGGTGGGCAGGGAGAAACCTTCCTAGATATTGCGGTACAAGGCTGCACATTTCCTTGTGCAGCCACCATCACCCCCTCAGCCATGATGCCATTAGCAAGAGGGGTCCTTGAGTTGGTAATGATAATAATTGAACATGGAGACCCTAATGCTGTAAATATGTGTACATTATCTATGCTCACCTGAAAGGCAACATTGAAATCCACCAGTGGTTTCAGAGCGTGGGAGAGGAAGAAGAACTTTGTCTCCTTGCTGGACAAGTGGCCTGGCAGCATCCTCACTTTCCCAGGCTTCTCCACATCCTCGTGACTCTCAAAATATGCCAGCAGTGCATTCCACTGATTCAGGACTCGGTTGATGTAGGTCAGCAGGCTTAGCCACCTTATTGTGCAGTACCTGAGAAGCTTCAGAGTGTCTGTATCTGTGAACTCAACAAACTCTTTGTAGAGCTCACATCGCTTGGCACTAAGGTTTATAAAAAAATAAATAAAGAGGGGGGGTTGATTATTATTATTACATCCAATATCTGTCAAAATGTGTCACAGAGACTACTACCCTAAGTGTATTGTGATACATATCAATATATCAATATGCTTAGCCTACCGGATGTAAAAGTGACTGTATATGGCCTGCAGAACCTCTTCAATGGGCTGGTGGAGCGCTTTGATTCCACATCCAGTTGCCAGCTGGACTAGATGGCAAATGCAGCGTATATTGACAACGCCTAGCTGCAGCTCTTTGATGCGACTGGCAACAGAGTTATGTCTGCCTTTCATAACACTGGCGTTGTCACTGTTGAAGGCGACTAGGTGTTCCAGTCGATGTTTCTCTCACTGTAAATCAAAGTACAACATCACTGGTTAGTGGTCAGCCTCTTGAGACAGTAGCCTATTTAAGAAATGCTGGACAGTTAGGCCTATGATTTTACAATTACCTTAGCACTTTGGTCAGGTATGTAAATAAGCGCACTGGCATATGAAGGAACTTGGTGACCAGCGTGTCCTCCTCAAACACTCTGACCAATATCGCAAACTCCTTCTCTGTGCTTCTGTTGGTATCCTCATCACACATGAGACGAAACGGTTGCTTTTGGCACAGCTTCTGTTACATCCTTGTCCAGTGCTGGGGCAATGGCACCTGCCAAAATAAATAGCCAAAATAAAATAGCCTACAGTTTGAAGTCATAACCTACTCCTTCTTCTCACACACATTACATATAGATAAGATGGCCCTGTATTAATCCCCGTGGGGAAATTCCGTTATTCAAACAGCAACAGGGTTAGGTGAAAAAACAGGATAGCACAGATTCACACAGATTAATAAATAAAAAATAAGATCATAGTTAAAAAAAAAAATAATAATGAGAAACTATGAAATAAGAAAAATAATACAACAAATAAAAATGACCATATATACATATTGGGTCATATAAACTATGAATTAAAATGAAGATGGACATATATACAAATTGGGTCATACATACATATTATTTAACATATTAACATTAATATGGGGAACTTTGTTATATTGGCTAACGTTAGTAACATGTAACATGTCTTTCAGTGATTTGTTTATTTCATCCGTGAAGGTGAAAGGGATGTTCTGCTTGGCCACCAACATAGACAACTGGATCAGGTCTACCTTTTCCAAGCAGGCTGGCAATGCTTTTTTGACCCTGGAGCTGTTTCGCTGACTTCTTGTGTTTTTCAGAATCTTCGTGGTCTGTGCGACCACCATACGCGATACTGAAATCTACTTTACAGTATTTACAAAAAGCTTTCCCCTAAAACTCTCCGTGACAAATATACATTCTTCTTTCCAAGAGGGGTGGAATTTGCATAAATATTACTTTTTCAAGCTCATTTTATCAGCAAACAGCGTCAGAGAGGTATAACGGGAGACTTTCAGTTGGAAACCAAACAAGTGTGTAGCTGTATTAAGTCCGAGTGAAAACAGTAACATTTGCAGCTTTATTTATGTTAGAATGAAACAGGTCGTGAGTGACTGACAAATCAGATTTGCTCACGAGTCGTGAATAAATCTGATTTTGTCAGAAATCGGGAGAAATATGACCCCGGGAGGAAATTGGGAGAGGGCCATGAAATCGGGAGGGTTGGCAAGTATGGGGAGAGGTCGTCACACCCCCTCCCTTAAAATGGAGGACCGAGTAGGATCCTCCAACCTGAGGCACAAAATCACAAACACAAGACACAATGGACAAAACAAAGTTAACCTTTACACGTTCATACCACCTGCAACCCCATCTGTAGCATCTTGCTCAACCCCTCAGCAACTTTGGTACCTAAGAAGCATTTTAAGAGAGGGCAAACAGAAAAGACAGACACCCCTGCAGGGAGAAAACATCAGTTAACCTAGGACAGGGGTTGCCCACACTTTTTTGGGCTGGTGAGCTACTTTTGAAATGACCAGCTCACCGAGGTCTACCAACCAAAAATAAAATCCCAAATTGCAAGGGTTGCTGAATAACACGTTTTTATTTATACATGGGATAACTACAATAGGGCTGCAACAAACGACTAATTTTATAATCGATTAATCTATCGATTAATGAACGATTAATGGACTATTCTGACTATTACTGTATGCCTTGCACAATTTCTCAAGCGCTCTTATTTAGCCATCAACTTTTAGATTTAGCTCGAGGTTGTTTTAGGCATGTGGAAACTAACGATGAATACTTGATTCAAAAATACATATATTATTAAATTAACTTAACAAATTGTGAACAAAATTAACATTGCTTTTATTTAAATAATATTTCACATCAAAAGAAACAACAATGTTTTAACAAATCATATACATAATCTGATGACAGAACTGTAAACAGAATAGCTGAAACTTTAACAAACTAAATAATCTGATGACAGAACTGTAAACAGAATAGCTGAAACTTTAACAAACTAAATAACTCAGTTACCTCTAATCATTAACCCATGTTTGTATAATTGAGTTAACTGCGTGTGTTGCTGCTAGCATACATAACACCTGACGTGGAAAAGTTACTCATGGATGGGGCTACAGAGCTACTAGAAAGACAGTCGAACCCGGTGCATTTCTCCGTCTGAATGTGGTGCACTTTTTCTAAATGTTTAGACAAATTGCTCCGCCCCTTACATGCTAAACACTCTTGGCAACGAGCATTGTCCACCTCAAGACGGACCGTAACATTTAACCACACCTTGGAGCGCTTCTCTCCGCCGTGTGTTGCTGCATGTAGCAGCCAAGTGTGTGTAAACTGCCCTGCCCCCTCGCACACAGACAGGAGAGAGAGATCTCGTCTGGATTGGAAAGGTCGAAAATACACCGACCATAGACGCATTTGTTTGTCTTTTTGCATGTTAGAAACGAGTTGACGTCACTAAGACTGCAAGATAATGTTTTTGTAGCAATAATACATGACCTTTCTCAACTCGTTACTCGGAGGGAAGTCGCTGTCATATGCCTTGTGAACACTCCGATAATGCCCTGCCCTTTGGCCGTGATGCCCTGTGAAAAAAAATGCAATTCACGGCCAAAGTGGCCTTTGTGCCCCTGTCAAAAATTCCAGTGTAAATAACGCCAGTGAAGTTAGACTAGTGTGCGCAGTAGTATAGTCCCGTGCCTGTGGATCAGAGCGATTGCTCTGCTGTGATTGTTCCGTCAGACATGCCGTGTAAACAACGTGAGTGAAGTCATATTAGTGCGCGCAGTCCCGCTGTTATTGTTCCGTCAGACATGCCTGTAGGTGCCCGACAGCCTCTCCTCAGCCGCGGGAGCAAGAGAAGCACAGGTAAGCAAGCGGACCAAGCTGTTTTGATATGATGTGGTAGTATTTGAAAGGACTTAGCATTTACGTGTTTATAGAAAGTACTATTGATAGGTAATTACCATTGTATTAGCCTATTTAAAGTTGACTCGTTAGTACATTTTTGTCATGAAAACTAGCGATAGCTAGCTAGCTAGTTTGGATAGCGCTAACGTCTTCCCTTCAAGGGGTCTACATCTAGTGTGGCTTCTACAAGCGAGCAGATAGCTGTCACCTTTGAATCTAGTATTTTTCTTGCTAAGCAGTTTTGATATAATACATGACTGACTTATGTGGTTTATGGCTGAACTTAACGTATACGTTTAAGAAAACACTATTGCTATTTCATTCAGCCATTTGTTAAAACGACTGGCATTGATTGTTAGTGCTACACTTTTCCGTCATGTTGATTGACTAGCGATAGCTGGTGAGCTATCATCACTAGTCAGGAGGATACGTCTCTCTTTGAAGGAATTGTAGGGGTTACTTTTTTCCTTCTCATATTATTTTCTGGGCTTTTTGAACTAAAATTCTGACATTTCTGTGAGATGATTGCATAATGTTTCAGTTTATCCTAAGTTAAGTTGTGGGTTTTGCTGGCATCATGTGGGTGATTTAAACTCTGAAATAGCAGCTTGATTCACACTTGATCAAATATAAAACAGCGCTGATTGTAATCCAAGTATTTAGAATACGGTAATTAGATGGAGTAATGTAACGGAATATGTTACAAATGACATTTTAGAGCATGTATTCTGTATTCTGTAACTGAATAAATCTTAAAAGTACAACCAGTAAAACCAGCGTAATTAACCAAACGGCCTTTATGCCCTGTCATGTGGCCGTTGTGCCCACACACCGGCCGTCTGCGGAACTGCAGCCGGAGGAACTCGGGACAACTTGTATGTGTGGGGTCCTATGGTGGGGTCCCAAAACTGACACGGGAAATAGATTTAATAAGAAAGAAATAAATAATATTAATAATAGGAACAGTGAAATACCATAGAAATTAATACTAATTTAAGTATGACACAGTTTGTACTAATTTTTATTTCTTGAATCGTCAGTATATCTCATTTACTTCCCTATTCATTTATTTGTTCATATTTTTGCATGTATTTATTTACTTATTCCCGCATTTGGACCTTTTTATATGTATGTACTTGTGCACATAATAATGTTTAAATTATTTACAATTCACAAATATATATATTCTGCGTTACTTTAGCCAACACTTTTATAAGGCCACTAGATTAGATAATTACGAAATGTGTAGATAGAATACATATCTTTCAGGTTGTTATTTTGTCATTATGTTTAATGTTTTATTTACCTTTTTAGTATTTTTATAGTATCTGAACTTTGGAGAGGAGTTGGGAGACACATAAAATCACATCTACAGATCAAGACGAAGCGAATGGAAGTACTCCCATACTCCTAGCGTGAAAATGTTTGGGACAAACGTGTGCAAAGTCTCCGAAAATCCTACAAATAAGCTCATATTTGAATTCCCCATAAAAAAACACATCATTCAGTAAAAACAAGGCATCACTGATCATCTACTCTCTGAGACGATTCCAGGGATGCCTGGCTTGAGTTTCTAGCACCAGGGAAAGTGGACAAAAGTGCCCGAGATCAGCCTCTTAATTTACCCAGGGCCTAAGTGCTTGGCTTTGGGCATGAACATTCAGGAAACTCCCCTGAGTATTTTATTAAATATCTGAACTTTGGAGAGGAGTTGAGGGACACACGACACATCAAATCACATCTACAGATCAAAACGAAGCGAATGGAAGTACTCCTAGCGTGTGAAAATGATTGTGAAAAACGTGTGCAAAGTCTCAGAAAACGGAGCAGTGGCTGTGATGCTAGCTTTGCGGCTAGCGGTTAGTTTTTTTTTTTCCCATAACATTTGAATGTTAAAAAATAACAATCGACAGTGTAAACATAATTATGTAAATAACCCAATTTGTGTTCTGTGAAACGGAAAAGGATTTAAATTGTTTTTGTTACTTTCGTTGCAGTGTCTTAAATGTAATTTAGGCAGGGTTGCCAACTCTCACGCATCTGGCTTGTGACCATGGGCGTCATGGACAAGTCCCCCCCACTTTTTCAAATTATTAGTTTAGACCCCCCCACTTTTATCATGTGGAAAGTCCGTGAATCGGTATATCCACTCGCCGCACTTTGTAGAGCTCTGTGTCAGTGCTTCACTATCAAATCCATTCCACTTGCTTATTGAGATACTGCCCAAATCAATGAAACTCCGTACCATGTTTTCACTGCTACTTTGTACCAAGGCAGATTCTCACATAGCGCACGCATGTTCAAGGAGTGTTGTCATAGTTGGACAGCTCAGATCTGTTGTATGAAGCGATGCCGGTAGCAGAGGTAGTGGTCAGGAAATGGCTAATACAGTGAAAATCAAAGCTGACGATCTCTTGGTTTGATATGTTTTCTCCCCCAGACAACATGGACATAAGAACATTTCAAAGAAGAGGAAAGTATGTCATCAGCTGGTAGCAGTTAATCAGTTAACAGTGATGGCGGCGGCGGCAAAAGCGTCTCACTTCTGGAGAGGAGTTTCGTCTTTATGTCATGATAGAGATACAAATACTGAATAGTTT
Organism: Pseudochaenichthys georgianus; assembly: GCF_902827115.2. Lineage (NCBI taxonomy): Eukaryota > Metazoa > Chordata > Actinopteri > Perciformes > Channichthyidae > Pseudochaenichthys > Pseudochaenichthys georgianus. The sequence continues at coordinate 36,686,341 of NC_047507.1, read as the reverse complement.
ACTTGAGAAAAGGCATCGGAATGCCAGGTTACTAGTATTTATCATGTAAACAGGGAACACGAATAACCGATCTCTCTGTGCTCATGTAAACACCATGATGTACTGTAGAGACGCAGTCAGTGTGTTTTACTGGAGCCTCAGTTCAATGAGAGATTATCTTCTGAGTTCTTTAACTTCGGTACTCTCTCTCAAAATGGTAATGTGCATTATGTTTTAATTATACTTCTTATCATTCAGAAGCTTTTTGTGTGTGTGTTTATGTTTTACTGAGTGCTTATAGGCAATTTCCATCCCAGTATTCAGTTAACTGTTTATTTTCTGTGCACATTACATAGACTATATTCTACCTACTGCTTGGGACTTTGAATCTTCAAAATGTCCAATATCACAGACTGGGACTTACTTTAGAGTCAGTTGTATTTACATTCAGTATGACTTGTTATGAATAAATAAATAATGATCACTTCACCACCTCTCTTGACATCTAGGCGCTTGAGTCCGGGGTCTTCTTCGCTGCTTTTGGTGTATTTTGTGGCGGCAGCAGCGCCACTTACAGGCCTGGCATATGTACTACAGCGTTTCCAGCATTTCCAGCGGTCTCGTGTGAACTCTAATGGTTTCTGAGGAGTTTTACTGGAATGAAAGAGCACAGAGTACAGAAGCAACAAAAGCAGCATACTGCATTAAACCTGACCTTCACAGAGAGGTTGAAGTTCATGTGGAGAGGAGTATTCAGTAGTCTGTCTGCACTCTGTTTAGTTGTGCTATCTTACAATCAATATAGTAAATGTGAGGTAAATTGTGTCGCCAATGTAACCGGTTAGAACTCGAAGTTGCGATGAGGTCTTAAAATGTATGGAAAGGGTCTTAAAAAAGGTCTTAAAAGGTATTACATTTGACTTCAGGATTCCTGCTTATACCCTGATCTCGGTTGCAGCAGGACGTTTATGAATGGTTAGTTGACAAGCTGTTGTCCCTATTTATTTTTACTCTGTTTGTTACGATGCTTGCTACTTATTCTGTTCATATTTTGGCTAATTAGCAAGAATGCAATGTGTACAGTTTGTAACTTAGAGTTTGTAACGCAAAAACAGCAATACATATATATATATGTATACACATTCATATTTTCAGCATATATACAATGGCCTCATTGCGTTTAATAGTTTACAGTCCTTTTCTTCCAACATCGTGCAACAACCGTTGGAAAGTTCAATAACTTAGGGTGATAAAAAGTATAACTCCAACAACACCTCAGTTGTCAGCAATGTGTGTTTTTAAAAGCTCAGTTATTGACTTCTTTGTGCAAATTGCGCCACGATGCCTTCTGAACCGGAGAATGTGTGCTGCATGGAGATACCACAGGTAACATTTTTGATAGCTTCACTAAGTTGTCTGTTTAGAGAATACATTTTTCACATGTCATTCATATATGTTTATCACACTAGGTGTCAAGACGGATGCAGGAACTTCTGAACTCTGTAACCTGTATGGTGGACCATCCTGGATTGGAGCCTGTGTGCCTGAATGTGTTCTCCCTGCAGAATGCATTTAATATTTACAGAGCTGAACATGGTGGACTACAGTTGAGGCAAATAGAGCAGTGAGTGGTTTGTTTGTTTTGACTGAAATTGTAAAACGAATGCTAATATTGTTCATGGAAATAAATACTGGTGTATATGGCTTTATGCAATCTTTCATTGTACATGTACTATTATATTATATCAGTGTTTCCCACATATCTGAAATATACTTGGGGGGTGGGTGTTTTTTTTGTTTAACAACGTGTTTATTTATTATCATTTGACACAAAGATGGCACTGTTTGTCGGAGCACTTCATCCTTCTGGGTTTCATGAAGAACAGCTCCAACGCCTGGGAGTATGGGAACGCCTCTGGTGCTGGTCCATTAACTGCTATCCGCAGACATGCAGCCAGGTGCTCCCCTTTCAGTCGGTTTCTTAGGTCAGTTTTGACCTGTAAAACAGACAGTTTGTTTTAAATGAACTATACAGAAATGACATGCAAAACACTTACCCTGTTCATCGTTGAGAAATCCCTCTCGCAGTTTACACTGGAGACGGGGATGACCAGCCCCGCTGAAGATAGAAGGCAGAGGTTTGGGTATATTTCTGCCCATTCGTCCTTCTCACTGGCCAGGAGCTGCATGATCTCAGCTTGTGTCTTGTCCTTCAGAGATTAGCCAAGGCAGGGCAAATGAGCATACAGTATAATTGAAACATTTACAGATGTCAAAAACAAGCAATTCTAACCGTCAAGACAGATGAGAGTTCATATTAATTCAGGTAATTTACCAACCTTAAATGCCCCTACGAGAACATGCTGCTTGTACGAGGTCCACTCTTGAATAACTGTGGCATCCTGCCCTGGGATGAATTTGTTGGTAAGGGTCTGCAACATTGAAATGTTGGTTACATCATTTGAGGTAACTGCCTTTGGACCCAGGACACTGAAGGCCCCCAGCAATTCAATATGCTGGAACCTCCTCTCAATGTTGCTCTCCAGGCTGCAGATGTAAGGTTTGAGGACCTGGAATGATATATTATAATTTTTTCAGTTCAAGGAAAATAAATATTGAAATTAAAAGTAAGAAGGGATGTATTTACATCTCTGACAAATCTGGCCCACATCTCTTCCCGGGGGCACTCCAGAATTCCGGCAATGCTAAATGCCCCAAGTCCACCTGGGTTGTCCAGGTCTTGGTGTAGGCGAGCAAGGAACGTTCCGGGGAGTGGGGTCTCGCCTGCCTCCAGAATTCTCCCCAGAGTAACAAGTGTGACTGGCACCTAAATGTGGAAAAATACAACAATATAATAGGATGGATAATGCAAATAACTGGGAGCATCAAATGCATTTCTTTATAATCTACCTGCTCCTTTATGTGGAGAAAGTTCACATCAGCTCTCTGAAACACCTTGGACAGCATTGCTATGTGGGGCAGCACATCTGCCTGAAGGTAGAGGGCAGCCACAAAGCGGTATGTGGCACAGAAGGTGTATAGACCTTTGGCCACTGGGCACTTCCTTGTGCTCGCTTCTTCTGCCAGAGCAGCCAGCACAGCTGGAAGGTTCCTCTGGAGGTTTTGAACGGCTAGGTCCTGCGATAGCCACCTTGTATCTTTCACCTCCTAACAACAAGTAGAAACACTGGTAAGTAAATAAATAATATGACACCACAATAGTATTATGAAAATTGGTGAAAACACACCTTAACTTTCAAGTCGTTCAGACCAAGAGTGGTAGCGGCAGATCTCAGTGTGGCTGACCTATTTGCACTATTTCTGAAAAATAGGTGCAGTTCCTGCAGGTGGTTCCTGAAGTTTGCCATATATCTGACAGCATTTGAGGCATCTTTGCATGCCAGTGCTAGTCTGTGAGCAGCACACGCTACAGAAACCAGCTTTGGAAAACTGTCTGTGAGCTGCTTTGCCACTCCATTCAGACGGCCTAGGTTTAAGAATTAAATGTAGGGCGTCATTTTGTTTCCTTTAATAACAGCTGACAATACAAATTTCACACAATCCATTAGATTTAACAATAAACTCCATACCCGTCATCACCGCTGCACCGTCTGTCCCGAGTCCATAGAGCCTGTCTACCGGGAGCTCCTTCTTCTGTAGTACACTCTTGATGGCAGCAACCACGCTGTCAGCTTTCCCATCTTCCAGAGTTACCAGGTCAAGGAAGTGGTTGAAAACACAACCCTCTTTATCCAGGTGTCTAAAATAAAATTAATAGGTTTTCACATATATTAATAAGTATTAAGTTTAACTAGGCCTACATCTTTATTTAAATGCGCATCATTCCTTTAAAAAAATACCCCACCTAACATGTAAATCCAGCTGGCGGCTTACAGATACATCTGTCGTTTCATCAACCTCTAGGCTGATTGCCTGAGATGACCTTATCTCTTGCAAAATAGGCAACTCTACTATCTGTGCAAGGATCTCCAGCATTTCATCCACTATTCTGTGTGATTGATAATTGTTTCTTTGATCCACCTGAGAAAAAAAGGAGATCATTTAATATTTAGCTGGTTAAAGTTCTTAGTTTCACAAGCATCAACTTGTACTATAGGTTTACCTTCAGCTTTTCAAAGTAATCGCAACCCAAAAGCTGAGCTAAACTTAACAGCTTAGGATAGTTGGTGTGGTGAGCCATCTCGCTCTTTACTAGCCAGTAAACGGCCTCATGCTCCATAATAACGGTGGGCTCAAAAGCCTGCATCACTGAGTAGCCTAGACCAAGGGCAAAGACATAATTCATCATATGAGCCAAACATGGTTGAAAGATTGCAGAAATTAGCTAATACATAAAAATGAATATAAAATAATAAATGATATACCTGATGCAAGTGAGACCTGATGCTTCACACTATATTGATGAGGCTCTGAGGAGATGTGGCGCTCAATATAATCCTTGCGGAAAACCAGAATCCCAACTTCTATGAAAGCCCGTTTTAAGGGGCCTTTCTTTACTGGAGGCTTGTGTTGCCTGCACATTCGGCAAAACATTCCTTTTAAAAAGAAAAATGTGTTAATTCTTACAAAAACTAAGTTTTATTACAAATATGACCTTGCAAATGCCATTCATACCATGCTGGGTGAGGTAGAGTCAATTCTTTAACTGTGGCATTTTGAGCCAGTCAGGGTTCCATCCTGAGTTGCGATGCTTGCAATCTGAAAATAATGCATTGGTATTATTGCATTTAAATGGTAGAGTTCTATTAATACTATGTCTGTCTCTGTGAATGGGATGCTTGGAACTGTGCTGCTTGTTCACCTGCACCTGCCTCTACCACACTGGGACCTGCTGCTGCTTCTACCACACTGGGACCTGCTGCTGCTTCTACCACACAGGGACCTGCTGCCTCTCCCTCAGTACTCTGACTATTTGTGCCAGCAGCTTCACTGACTACCTGCTAGAATTGAAAACAAGCTTGAATCTAGTTTGGTCTCTGCATTGCAACTCACTGTTGACTGCACTTGTATAATTTCAGGTCAAATGAACCGACACATGTAATTATTGAGACTTATGCATTTATTATTGCCATTGCAAGCCAAATGCTAACATTGGCTAAGTTACCTGTGGTCTCTCCTCCTCTTCTCGTCTCTCCTCCTCATCCACACGCCGTATTCTCTTAAAAATATTTTGAATACTCATATCTGAGGAGTAAATGCAGGGGAAATGAACAGTCTAAACCTTAGCTAAAGCTTATCTGTGTCCTTCTAACTGGCATAGCCCGAAGAGGAAAAACAAATTATATTTATTTATATTTATAATTTTTTTACATTTAATTTAGCACACGCAGCAAAGTTGGCCTGGCTAGGTTAAATAACACCCTTCGTTTCCACTTTCTTCCAAATAATTTGAAGCTCCTACCAAAGTCAGAAAACAACAACACAATAAGGAGAACATTAGTTGCTTTACCTTAGTGTCCGCGTCTTCTGAGTTAACGCAAGTCTTCTCCGTTTCTCGTTTCCCTCCACACGATGGCAGCGCGAACAGCAGGTGTGGAGCGCGGGATCATCCACTAGTTAATCGATCGCAGAGCGAACAGGTGGGATTATAGTCCCCTAGAACGAGGGATCATTGTCCATTAGTGATGGGAATTCCCGGCTCTTCTTGGTGAGCCAAGAAGAGCCGGCTTCCCAAACGGCTCTTCAGTTTACCACATATTATACCTTTTTAATTAAATCAAATGTAGCCCTGTTTTGACTAATGATTTATATGTGTATATATCACTTAAATTATTCAATACATCCTTTGTACTGAAGTACTCAAAAGTAAAAATTACATGTTTAATATAAATGATTTGCTGTGGCCAATTGTTTTCATTGCAGACCCGTGTAACTCTCTGATACCACCCAATGAATGCATTGACTTGCTTGTAGAACCACGCTACAACAAAACAGATAGCAACACCTATACAAACTATTTTAAAAAGACCAAAAGATCCTGCATTTTAGCCATGCCTCATTTCGCTCTTTCCCAGCGCTGGTTTTTTGCAGGGGCTGATTCTGTGAGCTGCAGCTGAGCGTGCTTTGAGATCAGCTGCTGGCTGCAGCGGGGGACCAAAAAGAGATCTCCGTCCCTCCGTGTTTTATTCTTATAGAAGTAAGAAGAGAAGTAATGGGGCAGAAACCCTCCTTTTTACGCAGCGGTCCAGACATATACATCAAACGGCGACACATATTCAGTGTGCAGTTCCTTTGGCATTAGGGCAGGGATATCTAGATACTTTCCAAGGTTTGACATAATGAATTGTGCTACTTTTAAAGCAAGCCAACGATGTTTTCAAATCTGTAATCAAAAAGCTCCCTCAAAAAACACTATCGAAAGCAGTTTCCTGCCGTTGTTACGTTAGCTCACAACAGTAACAACGGACTACTTTTCTTAGCGGATGCATGTCAATTTAAATCAATAAAATCATTTTCTAAATCCATAAAGCATTTCAATTAATATTGGGAGTCATTTCGTTACTTTGTTGAGAATGTGGCCATGTGTATTAAGCGGGATAATGTGCACATTGCATAATGTGCCTTCATGCCGATCGAGATCCCTCCGCAAAAACAAAACTAAAAACGGCTCGTTCGCGGGCGAGAGCCGGCTCCCGTCATTCGACTTAAAAGAAGCCGGCTCGTTCGCGGACCGACACATCACTATTGTCCATTAGTTAATCGATCGCAGATGGCGTCGCTCGCTGACGGATACCAACCACAAAAAAAAAGGGTCGCGAAATATATTTGGGCGGGCCATAATATACCTGGGCGGCCCCGCCCAAGTATAGTCTATGTGTGGGAAACCCTGTATATACTACACCGCAATGGCATAACACACCCTGTGTACGACAACAAAAGTCCACACACAACCTTATGCTTTTGAAATCAGAATATTCTTGACCCATCCAAACATGAATAATCACGACACATTTGATATCAACTCGGAACTTTATTGTCAAATCACGGTTCTTTGAACCAATAAAAAAAACTAAATGTACTTGTATAAATGACACTAAATATATTTTTTAATGATTTCAGGCGTCACAGGTATCTAGCCTACAGAAGCTTTGTGAGCTGGTGCTGGGGGCTTCCTTGGACGCAGGATCAGAGTGGTGATTCCGGCCTGCGTTGTCCTCAGGATACGCAGGGAGTTTCCTGATCCGCGAAATGTCTATGTTTGGGATTCAGACAGCAGCCAAATTGAACCGTGTAGCATACCCGGCGATGACCTCCTCCCTGTCAGGTCGCTCATATTGGGAACACAGGTCCTCTGGGATGGGTATCTTCAGAAGCTCCTGTGTGAATGGTGCAGGTTCCACAAAGACTTGGTTGAAGATGAGGTCCATCAAGTTGGCCACGTAGCCTGTGCAATGTTAAAAAAAGCACCCAAAAAAATGTGGTTTATATGCATGTAAAAAACTGAAAGTTCTTTCTAATTTTTTTACTTTATATTTGTAAATAGTTGTATAATAAATATTTTAAACACTTACGGAATGTGGGGTCAGTCTTTACTGGTTTTGCTCTGCATTCTCCCTTCCTGGCCTTGGGAACTGCAGTTTATACAGAGGGTTTCCAGTGGATGGAGTGGCTTGTGCACGCTCAGCGTTTTCATTGTAGTGCAGGGCTGCCAGGTACAGTCTTTCATTTCCGCCATGAGAAAAAAAATGTAAATAATAGCAACGGATGTACAAATTGTCACTAATTAGTAAGTAACTATGGTTTATTTTACCTGCACAACATTCCAAGAAATGGAAACACAACATTCTTTGGAGCAAAGCGCAGGATGACAGCATGGAGTGACTCCAAAGATGAAGTCTGGTGGTGTGGGCTGAGTTTGGCCACAGATTTCAAAATCCTCTTGTTTGAGAGAATTGTCTCCAGCTTGTGAAAGGCCGGCGTTCCTAAGAATTTGGAAAATCAAAGTCATATTTGAATTGTCATGCTTTATAGAACATCCTGAATTCAATAGTTGTCCCTTACAAATATTTATAGAGGAGTAATGTAATATGGTTTATGAACAACATACCTGCAGCCATCCATTGGTATTGCGCAATGCGCAGTGGATGAAGGCACTTAGGGAACAGGGGGTCATCATGAGAGTGGATATCCTGCACGTGGTTCAGGATGGAAGTCCATTTGGCCACTCTCTCAGGCCCGGTGGTGGAGGTTGCTACAGTCCAGTATATGTGGTTTCTATACTCTTTCACCCACCCTCGAAGTTTTTCGCAGTCCTTCTTTTTTGCAGCCTTCTCCAGTTGCTTAGAAATCCCTAATAAATACATTTAACATGTAATTAATATACATACAAGTTTACTCAAAATATTATGCTACTGATGTGATTGTAGGAAGCCGGGTTTGTGTCTAAATAAAATAATGATTATATTACAATTGATATATTTACATAGAAATTAATATAAAGAAAAATACCTTTTTCTATGAGCCAAACATCAAGAATTGGGTGATGCTGCTTTCCCTTAGGAATTTCTGAATTTGCAGATGTCTGTCCGTGACAATACAGTCCCGAGTCACACCACGTTCCTTTAACAACTCCAGACTCCTTTTCAGGCTCTCTAACTCCATGTGGTAGCTTCCACCAACCTCATTGCTCTGTTATGACACATACAAATAACCATTGATACACACATTTTAAATATAACGTGCAAACGGTGTTAAAGAAAAAAACATTGATATTTCATTTCAACCCACTTACCTGAACCAACTGGAGGTCAACGACTTTGTTGTTCTTCAGGTCCATCATAGTGTAGCTTCCGAACTTTGCAGAGTGGCCTGTGAAAATATGTTTTACAGTAATTACTATTCTCTGCGGATGGTGAATTTGTATTTTTGCTTGTAGTGTTTAGCATATGTCTTTCAGGAACCATTAATTGAACAAATCACACATAGTGAAACCCCTTTCTGAAATGTAAAATGTGAATTATATAAAACATATACGACATACCTGGAGAGTTAGCCCTCATATCACCACCAACTATCACTTTCTCCTCTGCATGGAGCTTCTGTAGCATGCCTTCCTGTGATTTTTGCCAGTAAGAAACAATCGCTGGCTCAATGAACATCCTGGCATGCCTTCGGAAGGTGTTGTATTTGCATAGCTGCATATTCATTGCTTTGAAGACCTAATGGTTGAAAGAAAACAGCAAGAATACATTTTAATCTCAAAGATCACCTGTATATTTGTTGACGAGTCGTTGAGGAGAACCTGGAAAGTGCAAATGAGCTGCCCTTTTTTTAAACAGGGAAAGAGCTGAACATGTCATTAGGGGTGCTTACTCTACAGTGCCCCTTTCACATCTCTTCTCTTTCTCCACACCACCCTCCCAAAAGAGCTTTACATATTAGCATGGGTCGTTACCCAGTGTTGGGAAAGTTCACTTTCTACATGAACTAGTTCAGTTCACAGTTCACACATTTTAAAATGAACTAGTTCAGTTCATAGTTCATAATTCAAAATGTTGAACTAAAGTTCATGGTTTCAAAAATGAACTAATTTATAGTTCATAGTTCTTTTTTCAATACGTTGCTGCGAGCTATTATTTGTCTCCTGTACGATGTTAATGGGCCATTTCAATTTTTACAATATCCTCAGAGGGCCGTACAAGTTATTGACCTCTGCTTAAAAAAACTAAAATCACAGCTCATTCATTTCATTCTGTGCAAAGAAAAAGCAACCTCTTAATCCAGATATCTCACCATGACTCGCGTATGCATGCACGTGCAGGGTGTGGCGTGACCACCAAAAAGATAATTTATGGACACAAGATGTGTGCAAATGTATTTAGTTTCCTATCCATGTGAACATGGTTTAAGTGGGGGGGACCTAACCTCCTCTAGAGGGGTCCGGGGGGCATGCTCCCCTGGGAAGATTTGTTGCACTTTGAGAGCAACATTAGGAGATCTATGGACACATCTCTCAACACCCAAACACAACTGTAAGCAGATTTTCTTTTAATTTATGGATATTTGACAAATCACTACCCTTTCAAACTGTATTCTTCTTTATAATAACTGTCATATAGTATTTTATACCTGTTTACTTTATTCTCTTATTTTTTTTATAACTATAATGATCATATAAAGATGTGCCTTTACCTCACTGGTTGTAGACAAAGCTTCTTATATTCGTTAGCATAGCTAGCTAACCAGATGCTAATGATAACAACACAGTTATTGACTGTATGACAGATGAGCAGATCGCCACTGGACTTTCAACTAAAGACACAGACACGCAGAAACTGCGGCATGTGTATACTATGGACTTATCGGTACTGCAGTTTCTGAAGTGCTGGAGTGGCGTTCTGGTGCTCTCCGTCAGAACTGCACCCCTGTCAGTCGAGACATATACCACGTGATGACACGTTAGGCTCGTGTTGTGTTCAAGGACCCTGACCTTGGCCAGGAAAAACAGGCACTCGCTTGTTTAATTTTTTTGCGGTCTAGATTTCTTTCATTTTTTTATTTTTTGCGTGTGTTTATAAATTACCTCGAGGGCCGTACCAAATTGTCTCGCGGGCCGTATACGGCCGGAGGCCGGAGGTTCCCCACCCCTGCCGTAGAGTCTCACTCTGAGCGAGTGCTGCTGCAGCTGCTCTCGGCTTCGTCCATACTAATTCATTCATTCATTCAATGCTCGCCGGTTCCGCGGTTCCACATTGTTTGTTGTGAGGAGTCTGATATATTTAGTATATTTATATTTTAGTGCGACAGCCAGGGGTGACAGGCGCGTACGCGTCACAGGCAGCTTGCTGTTGCCAGATTGGGTGGTTTTCCGCATTATTTTGAAGCCTGTTTACGGTGTGTTTTAACTGGGTTTTCGGCTGAAAGGCATATGAAATCTGGCACACTTTTGAACGCCGTTATAATACAGTGCTGAGAATGAACGCACTTTTGAACGCCGTTATACAGCGCTGAGAATGAACGCGTTCTCAATTACGTTCATCTAGCGGAAATACAGTACGTTCAGTTCACGTTCGCCCAAAATATGAACGCGTTCATGAACGATCGTTCATTGAACGCGTTCAGGTACATCACTGTCGTTACCTAACAGTGCCCTATTCCCAACTTTTGTCTGTCTTGTTATTGTTACCTTGTCCTATCTTATTCAACAACAACATTTGCATTTTCAAACATTGGCAAAACAATCTTCTGCAGTTAATTTACCTTTGAAAGTTTGTAGAAAGATGCTCCGTTGACATATGTTGCAAAAATACAATACATAGACAAACTCAGTGATATTTCAGTAACTTACGACATGGCTGTTGTTTCTGTAGCATTTGTTATGGATTCTGCTGGATCATAAGTTGCATCCTGGCCTTCGGAAATCACCAAAGAAGAGCTTCCCTCAAATGGATCTTCGTATTCCTCTTCAAGGTCTACACGGGGCCTCTTTGGTGGTCTCTTTATGGGGGTGGATGTTAAAAAGGGCACTGGCACTTCCAACGGAAGTGTTTCAACACCAACGCTTCTGCAGGGAATTTTAGCCTGGACAGCTGTAACATAATTGTATTTGACATTAAAAACAAAACAAAAGATAAAACAAAAATATGTTTACAACAATTAGAAGCACACAAATTAAAGGCTACAACATCAGAATGTAAAATGTAACCAAAGAACATTTGAAAAACGTGCTTCTAACCTGTACTTCGATGTGAACCAAGAGTCCTCGAGGATAGCTGTGTACGAACAGTACGGTACTTGGGTGGGTCAGTCTGACATGCAGAATCTATCATCACAGGTAATCTGCTGGTAGCATGTGAGGTGCTGGCCTGTAAAGAAGAAAACATAGTTAGAACAAAATCATCTCAACTTAGTATTCAGGATGAGAAAATACTATTTGGATAAATATAGTCTAAAACTCTCTATTTAGCAAAGCTCTTTGCTTAGCCTTTTTCAATCCGAGTTAGTTTTGAACCGTAACGTGCATGCTGTGTTTCTGACTCAACACAGATGATGTGTTGGAGAGGGGCTGAGCTCAGTAGACTGACTGTAATGAGTGCTAGCCACTAATTAGCCTGTTGCTAGAGGTAAGGCCTCGTCAACAACAACAGACCAACGGGGCTTTAGCTCAGTTTTACTCGCGGTGTGTGTCCCCCCTCGCATACATACACACAGTGTTGTATCCTAACACAGCCCCATTTATATTCATGTGCGCAAACAAGTAAACACACAAAAGCTTTTACATATAACGCTGCAAAAAATGGCATGTCTCATTAGCGTAGCGTAGCTTAGCTTATAGATCGATGAAATCTGATCGTTCTTACAGACTACAATCACAAAAGCTTTTACATATAACGCTGGAAAAAACGGCACTTGCCTACAGAAGATTACGTTTGTTATTATAACTTACTCAATATGATTTTAGAGGATACAAAATACTAATAAATAGGAGAATAAATACTTGTGTTATCGCCTAGGGCGTGGCTTTACAGTATGTCTGAACATGTTAGCAAATGCCTGATAATTCAAATAAAAGACAAAGCAAAGACTGCGGAGCGTACAAAATAAAATGCTACAAAAATATATAAACACCTAACCGATTACTATTTGGGTTTGAGGCGACATTGATACGGCGAAGCTACATGCTACATGCTACAAGCTAGAGATAGCTTTATCAGGAAAAACACCGCTAAATAAAAACTTACAGCTTCAAAATTGGATGTGTCCTCACTGGCCTGGTCCTGGATGGTTGGTATTGACCCCGGGTTTAGCATTACTTTGGAGGCATATCCGTGTTGGACTTGAGACAAGTTCATAAACATGTCCGTCGTAAAATGTTTGGAACACACAAACAGAAATCTGCCGTGGTCTTCTGGCACATGTCCCTTGTAAATGAAGTCTAGCCACAGATTCATTTCTTTTTCCACTGATGGCATTGCATGCAGTCCCCTGTCCCGAGTCTTGCAGCCAACAACAGCACAACGTTTAACTATCTTAGACATCCTGGCAAGAGCAGGCAAAAACACAGATGTGGGTTGATTGAGCCTGCCGATAGCCTATATGCGAATGAGATGTTTGGCAATGCACGTGGCCGTGGCTCATTCCCCTGATAGGTGGAGAGTTGACCAATAAGCCGAGCACTTCTTTGTGACGTAGAAAAGTGTTGAAATCTGGATCCGTTTTTTTCAGATCCGTTGCAGCCCCTTTTTTAGAGATTTGGCGAAGGATGAAAATAGAGAGGGTTGTGTTTTCTGACACTTGGTGAGTTCCCTGGAACACCGGGGACACATATTCATGTATAAAAGACGTACAAAGGTGCATTTTGCATGATAGGTCCCCTTTAACCAAGTTGTGAAGTTAACTCGGCGTCCCTCATCCCGTCTGGCGACCTCTTCACGTCGTAGACTCCTCAAAGAGGCCGTGCTGAGACACTCGGGAAGTTTTCCGGGCCCTGAGCCAGCGGGGAAATCCTCTCCCAGCCCAGCTGTTGCTGTTTCACCACAACACTCTCCTGCTCGGTCTCCACGTCCTCGATCGCCGGCACCACCTCGATCGCTGGCACCACCTCGTCCCCTTTTCGCCCCAACAACATTGATAATCGGGGATTCCATAATTAGAAACATCAGATTCTTCAACGCGGCCACTCGCTGCTTCCCTGGAGCCTCACCCCTGCGAGATGGAGTTCATGACTTTATGAGCTGTTCATGAGCACTCATGAAACATTCATGAACAACTCATTATATGTTCACTTGTCATGTTCATGAACCAAAATTCTTAAAATGCTCATGAACCATTTTAAAGAGCAGTTCATGAAATGTTAATGAACATTGTTCATTCATATAAAGTTCCTGTTTTGCTCATGACAGACTTTTATGAGCAATTTATGAACTTTTCATGATCCAGCCAATCACAACATTATAATTAAAACCCCAAAAAGTGTGCATGAGTATTTCATGAACTTTTCATGACTATGAGCATTTCATGAATGTTGGATGATTGTGGCAAGTTCAGAATATTTTGGAATATTCATGAGCATTTTATGAACTTTTGATGATCAGTGTGATGTTTTTAAAGACCTCTTGAATATTCATCTACTATTTGAACATTTCTTTCTTTTTTAAAACTTTTAATCTTAAAACAAAACAATAGTGAATTTGAAACTGAACATTATCTCTATTTATTTTGGTGACATTCATATAATTTTATGGTTTATCTGTACTGTTTGAGAAGCAGTACGAGTAAGTAGCGCCAAGGTGGAACCTTTGGCAGGTGAGCGGTGACATCTGGGTTACCTTAGGGGGGACACTTCCGCCCCCTCCTCAGAAGCAATCCAGACGATCAACCGGATCCTGTGTATAATTATTGCTGCTCCACTTTTCTGTTTTCTACAGGTCAGTACATAATGAAAATGATCGATGTTAACTTGTGTGAATTAGATATGATGTTGGAGATGTTTAGGAGAGTGTGTCAGAAGGTTTTGAGCATGTTTGACATAGTAACGGTATTTTAAAAATACTAAACTGTCGGCAACAATAGATGCCATTTTCGCGGGCTTCAGCCGCACCTGGGTAAATGTGACCTGAGCGAAGGCTCGCAGGCAGGTTAGCTGCTGCGCACGGGTAATATGTTTTGTTTACCTGAGTGCAGTCTTGCAGGCACATTGCCTTGTTTTTTGTTTATTAACATTGACAGTGTATTTTTGTGATCTCCATAATATGTTATATTTGGTAAAGATAGATATATTGATAGAAAGTATTATTTGATAGCGTTATGTGTTATATGTATAGATAACAACCTGTCCTTCACTGCAAACATAGCTGCTACAACCCGCTGCTGCAGATACACGCTTTACAACATCAGGAGGATGCGTCCACAGCTGACCCAGAAAGCGGCGCAGGTTCTGGTCCAGGCTCTCATCATCTCACGCCTAAACTACTGCAACTCCCTCCTGGCTGGTCTACCTGCATGTGCCATCCGACCTGCAGCTCATCCAGAATGCAGCGGCTCGTCTGGTCTTCAACCTTCCTAAATTCTCCCACACCACGCCGCTCCTCCGCTCCCTCCACTGGCTTCCGGTAACTGCTAGAATCCACTTCAAGACAATGGTACTTGCGTACCATGCTGCGAATGGATCTGGCCCATCCTACATCCAGGACATGGTTAATTGTACACCCCAGCACGTGCACTCCGCTCTGCATCAACCAAACGGCTCGCTGCACCCTCGCTGCGAAGGGGACCCAAGTTCCCATCAGCAAAAACACGTGGGTTTGCTATCCTGGCTCCAAAATGGTGGAATGAGCTCCCCATTGACATCAGGACAGCAGATAGCTTACACACCTTCCGGCGCAGACTGAAAACTCATCTCTTTCGACTCCACTTCGAGCAATAGAACTATTAACAAAGCACTTATGGACTGGCTTACCTAAAGCCAGTTGAGTAGCACTTGAAATGTTTTTGCTCTATGAAACCTGATGTACTTATATGATTCTGTTTTCTTCAAGTTTGTATTTTGTTGGTCGAACGCACTTATTGTAAGTCGCTTTGGATAAAAGCGTCAGCTAAATGCAATGTAATGTAATAATTTATATTGACTATGTTGAATTTCTCCTTGAGATACAGTAATTGACTGTGACAGACAGATAACTTAAATGGAGAAATGTGATGTTTGTAAAGTTCAGCTATTTGAATGTAACTGTGTACTTTGAATTTTGAATAAGAAGCATTGCAGACGATCAACCGGATCCTGTGTATAATTATTGCTGCTGCACTTTTCTGTTTTCTACAGAAATCATTTATTGTTGCTGTGGTACCCAAGCTTTTGGGACCCGTAACAAAAAATGTTGTGCAGCTGAGTGTCAAGAACTGCTTCAAATAGTGATAGGATTAATTGTAGTGCTCCACCTGTATACATGTTTGTTTGTTTGTTTGTTTGTTTGTTTGTTTGTTAATTTGAGTAAAGTTCCATTGTGATTGACATAATTGTTGTTTTCTATGGTTGCCAATTGACCCACAGTCAGTGGTTCATGAACAGTTCATGTTCATGAACAGTTCATAGCCAGCCATTGCATTATATTCAGTGACTGGGTATGAACTGTTCATGAACAGTTCTTGATATGTTCATGAACAATTCTTGAAATGTTCTTGGTTGAATATCCCTACACACTCACTGAAAACTCCATTTCATGAATTGTTCATGAACCTGCCTAAAACCATATTCCATGAATTGTTCATGAACCATTCCAGCACAGGAGTTTCATGAGTAGTTCATGAACTGCCCTAGTGCCATTTAATGTTCATGTCACTTTCATGAACAGTTCATCAACTTTGTTATGAGCTGTTTATGAGCTGTTCATGAATATGGTTCACTAATATTTCATGAACTTTTCATGACAAGTTCATGAACAGTTCACTATCATCTCACTGGGGCAGTCCCGGATATCCTGGAGAAACTCCCGGGGCTGCTGCACTCACTCCCGTCCTCTGTTAATCGACTAATTGTCCACGTTGGGTCTAATGACATAGCCCGCCAGCAGTCGGAGCTGACAAAAAAAGATTTTAAGAAACTTTTTATTCTTTTACGGGGCTGTGACAAGTCGGTTTTTATCTCAGGTCCGATCCCAACACTGGCCCGCGGAGCAGGGCGGTTCAGTAGGATCCTCAGCGTCCACACTTGGCTCCAATCCGCCTGCAGAGCTCACAATTTAGGTTTTATTGACAATTTTAATCTATTCTGGGACCGACCCGCACTCTTCGGCACTGATGGAATCCACCCCAGCAGGCTGGGTGGCCGCATGCTAGCGGCTAACATGCAGCACGCTGTTCAGACGTCTCCCTGACTTTTCGCGCTCCACGTTCACACACCCCCCTTTCCGGCGGTATCATCTCAAGCCCCGGTTTCCCCTACAAATCACACTAGCTCCCCCTTGTGGCTTGGTAGGTCCCCTACAACTATACCCCAACCTGTGCGTATTTCAGCTCCCACTTTAATGCCGAGCGACATCCCGGTCAGAATCACTGACCGGCGGTCACGCCCTTGCTGTAATAACAACTGTCGTGGTGCGAGAGTGATCAGTCCAGTTGTACAAATAGTCAAAGATCCCTGTGCTGATGGTGATACAGTGGCTTCCTCAGCTAAAAATAGAGAGAATACAATTCATTTGGCCTTACTTAATGTTAGGTCCTTAGCGGGCGGGTAAGTCATTTTTAATCAATGATCTTATAATAGAACAGCAAGTAGATTTTATGTTTCTTACTGAAACTTGGCTAGATACAAACAATAGTGCTGCAGTTCTTATTGAAACAGCACCACCTAATTACAGCTTTATGAGTGAGGTCAGAGCTGAGAAGAAAGGTGGTGGAGTGGCTTCCTTGTACAAGGATGTTCTAAATTGCAAGCAAATATTGTTTGGAACATTCACCACTTTCGAATATCTTGCAATAATACTGAAATCTTCATCACGTGTTTTATTAATAACCATATACAGGCCCCCCCGATACACAGCTGCTTTCTGTCATATGTATTGATTTTAACTCATTAATTATTGCTGGAGATTTTAACATTCATGTGGATAACACCAATGACAAAAATGCTAGAGAATTGCTCCATATTGTGAAGAATTTTGATCTGACTCAGCATGTCTCAGGGCCCACTCATTCTAAAGGCCATACACTGGATTTACTTATGTCCAAAGGTCTCGATATCTGTAAAGTGTTTGTTTCTGATGTCGCTCTCTCTGACCATTACTGTATCTCCTTTGAGATGTCTGACACTGATGTGATCCACACTAGGTCAGATGTAACTTTAAGAAGGAATATAAATGAAAATACCTGTACATCATTTATCCAAGCCTTTTTAGCCGCGCCGGCTCTCACACCAAACCCTGTTAGTAATCTGGTGGATACATTTAACGCAAAACTGACGAATATCATTGACGCCATTGCGCGCGTGAAAGTTAAAAAAATCTTTGGAAAAGAGAAAGCACCATGGAGAAATTCACCATCAGTGAAACTTCAAAATACAGAATGCCGGAAAGCTGAACGCAGGTGGCGGAAAACAAAACTCAAGATACATCATGATATTTACAAAGAAGAACTATTCACCTACGGTCTGATCTTATCAACAAAAATATTAATAACTCTCGTTTATTATTTTCCACTATTGATAGGTTAACTAACCCCAGAATGGAAATAGCCCCTGAACTAATCTCCACTCAGAAATGTAATGAGTTTGCTTTATTCTTCACAGAAAAGATCTTAAAGATCAGGCAAGATATCAATTCCTCAATTCCGAGTATTAACCCGTTCCCATTGCAAGGACAAATAAGTAATGAAGCAAACATGTCAGAATTTGTTCCAGTCAGCCATAAAACACTTGAAGACATTATATTCCATCTAAAAACAACTACATGTAGTCTTGATAGTCTTCCGACAAACTTCTTTCAAAATGTCTATTGCTATATTACTGCAGATTGTGAACATGTCGCTCCATTCTGGTGACTTCCCTAAGGGCTTGAAAACTGCAGTTATTAAGCCGCTGTTAAAAAAGAACACCCTCGATACACTGACAATCGGTAATTACAGGCCAATTTCAAATTTACCATTTTTAAGCAAAATAATTGAAAAGGTTGTCTACCTTCAACTTAACCGTTTTTTGACCTCCAATAACATTTTAGACACTTTCCAATCTGGTTTTAGGTCTCGTCATAGCACAGAGACGGTTTTATTAAAGATTTTAAATGACATTCTTTGTAATACCGACTGTGGGAAATCGACAGTTTTAGTTCTATTGGACCTCAGTGCGGCGTTTGACACCGTAGATCACAACATTTTAATAGAAAGACTAGAGAAATGGGTGGGTCTGTCTGGCACTGTCCTAAAATGGTTTACATCCTATGTTGAAAACCGAGAGTATTTTGTCTCAATTGGTAGCTGTACATCGGACAGAACCAAAATGACATGTGGAGTTCCCCAGGGGTCAATCCTCGGGCCCCTTCTATTCAATTTGTACATGCTGCCACTTGCTCAAATAATTAGAAATAACAACATTTCCTATCATAATTACGCTGATGACACCCAAATCTACATATCACTTTCCATAGATGAATACGGTCCTACTGATTTATTGATCACATGTCTAAAACAAATACATGACTGGATGTGCCGTAATTTCTTACAGCTCAACACAAAAAAAACCGAAGTAATTGTTTTTGGAACCAAAGAAGAAAGAATTAAAGTCTCTGCACACCTGGAATCATTATCACTCGAACCGAAAAGTCAAGCAAGAAACTTAGGTATAATTTTAGACTCTGACCTCAATTTTAACAGCCACATCAGGGCAATCAACAGATCAGCCTACTACCATCTTAAAAATATCTCACGTATTAAAGACCTTATGTCAAAGCAAGACCTTGAAAAAGTTGTCCATGCATTTGTTTTTAGCAAGCTTGACTACTGCAACAGCATCTTCACAGGCCTCACAAAAAAATCACTCCGTAAACTCCAACTAATTCAAAATGCTGCTGCCAGAATCTTAACCCGGACAAAGAGAACAGATCACATCACTCCAGTGCTGAGATCACTGCATTGGCTTCCAGTTAGTGAGAGAATTGACTTTAAGATTTTAATGCACACATATAAAGCACTAAACGGGCTAGGACCCAAATATATCAAGGACCTCCTTCAGTGGTACGAACCCAGCAGACCCCTTAGGTCTTCAGGCACAGGCCAGCTCACTGTTCCATTTGTGAGATCAAAGCGTGGGAAATCAGCCTTCTGCATCTATGCTCCTGATGCATGGAACAAACTCCCAGAACATCTGAGAATGGCAAGCACTTTTGAAACATTTAAATCAGGTCTAAAAACATTTCTTTTTAATATGGCTTTTCAAATTAAAATGTTCAAATTTCGAACTGTTAAACATGGTTTTCTCGGGACTTCCGGTGAGCAAGGCGAGTGAGATGGCTGCTTACATTTGAGCTCTTGATAGCGATTGGAAATCAACCCCCTTAACTCGCCTAGTAACATACAAATTGATGCAATCTTAATGGAATGAGAGGGGGAAAGAGAACTAGAAGTCAAAAGAAAGGTGACAAACTAGAAATGCAGAATTCACCGGGGATGGAAGACGCTCGAAGCTCCGTTAGCTCTGTTAGCTCACAACAGGACTCGGCAGACACCATGCGTTCAATGCTCCAGGAAATACGCGATTTCAGGGCTGAGCATAAAGTGGACTTAAACAAACTCAAAGAAGAAATCAAAGGAGACATGAAATCTGAACTCGAAGATATGAAGCAGGACATTTACCAAAAACTTTCTGCTAACTCCGCACTAACACAGGCCCACGAAACTAGGCTGAAAGAAGCGGAGGAACGAATCGAGGAGGCGGAGACAGCAAACATGGCTATGTCAGATGCGTTGATTAAATCAATAAAAGAACAGAGAGCCATCCAGGGGAAACTGGTGGATTTGGAAGGCCGATCCAGGAGAAATAATATGCGCATTTATGGAGTACCCGAAGAGAAGGAAGGTAACTCCATGTCTGACTTTGTGGATCAACTTTTGAAAACTGAACTAGCTTTACCGGACACCAACCTACAGATACAACGCGCTCACCGAGCTGTGGCTCGCAAACCGGAAAGGAATGCACCGCCAAGGTCCATAGTGGTGAACTTTCTGGAGTTTACCACCAAAGAAAGGGTTCTGAAAAAGGCCTGGGAAAACAAGATACTGATGGAAGGGCGACGTCTATCGTTCGATCACGACTATGCAACGGAGATCGTCCTGAAACGCAAGCAGTACGTGGGAATAAAGAGGGTCCTTAAAGAGAAGAATATACGTTTCCAGACTCCTCTCGACAGGATGCGCATTCACTGGGACTCGGGAACACGACAGTGCTCAAGATGCAGCGCAGGAGCTGAGGAGGAGAGGTTTCTCCGTGGAGATACCAGACCGCAACGCTTCGGAGCTGTACCCGGAGATAGAGCGTCTCCACCAGACCAAGACATGGCAGCGCGTCGGAGAGTGTAGTGCAGGTGGGACTGAAACCGCGAGCAGAGTAAGGAAGAGGCTACAAGAGTATGAGCGGATCCCTCCCGGGACTAACTGATTCATATTATATATCCACTGCATATATTTGTCACGACTTCATTTGGATTATATAAATGCTATCGGGTGCCGTTGGACTACTAGGATGCGTGAGATTGCGTGTTTCACCTCTAGTGAGGGGCCCTCCAAGAGGAGGCTCTCCCCTCTTCCTGCCAACGGGGACTTAGGGTGGCGAGGAATCACCCTACCTTGGAAGTCTACGTTTTTCTTTTTACGTTATACGTTCACTACATGTGGGCCAGATGTTCAGGTCTGTGTTTTCAGTTGTCTGGAGTTTTGTGGATGCAAAGGATTGGGTAATTTAAATGCCGTACAATAATATAAAAGTGGTGTCACTTAATGTAAATGGGATGAATAATCCAGTTAAAAGGAGCAAGGTCCTGGCTAAATTGAAAAAAGAAAAGGCCCAAGTCCTATTTTTACAAGAAACTCATCTGCCTCAACAGGAGCATGAAAAATTAAAACGCGTTGGTTATAAAAATACATTCTATAGTTCGTACAAACCTAGCCAGAAGAGGGGAGTGGCTATCCTTATTTCAAATCCATAAAGAAGTTAGGGACAAAGAGGGACGATATGTATTAGTGAAAGGAAAGCTTGAAAACGCAGTGGTGACATTGGTAAATGTATATACCCCCCCAGAGATCAACAAATCTATTTTTAAAAATCTGTTTGATGTCATTGCATTAGAGACTGAGGGTATTTTGATATGTGGAGGGGATTTTAATGTGGTCCTGAATAGTGCTGCGTACCTGGACTCACATTCAGGTTCAGGTCCGGACTCAAGTCCAGAGGTTCAGGTCCATGTCTTGTGTCAAGTTGTGTGAGTAACTAAAGTGAACTTATTGTGAGCTAATTATCAATTTAAAATTAACTCATAATCAACTCAAATTCAAACTCATCAGGTTTATTGTGCTCCCATCTAACTTGTGTCCACATTTCTCTACAAAGTACAAATGTAGAAAAAACACTTTTTGCCACTTAGTCTACAAATGACTTATGACAGCAACTACAGTGAACTACTACAAAGTTCAAACATTTATTTCATTTACCAAACTAAAGTAACCAAACAGTCCCTGAGCTGACTGAGCCTAAATCCCTAAAACGGTGCTGAAAGGTAGAGTGTAGAGTAGACTATACACATTACACTGTTACACACCTACTATGTACAGTATACACTGTAGTGACTGAACAGTCACAGTACTGTACTGTCTGTACATGTATTTTCTACAACTCTACATGTGTACATTATACAGTACATACTACATACATAGTGATGTACATACATACTGTTAGAAATTAAAATCAATGTTGATATGGCGTAATTTTGAATTAAATACACTATTTAATTTAAATCAGTTTTATTCTGAAAAAAACGGAAGTTCACACTATTAACTTAACTAATACTTTTATTCTGAAAATTCTTCACTTCCGGTTAGCATTAGCATGTGGCGAAAGGCTACGTTTTCAAACCGTGAATCGAAGGTGAAATGACATGTGATGTTGTACACTGAGCACACTGGGATTAGCACTCATTTATTGACGCTGAATAACGTTTATCAGGGAATGTTTAAATAACCACAGACACCAGAATATACGTAAGTGCTAGTTTTTTTGCGAGTCCAAGTACCGGTTCCCGACGTTCCGGTTTTAACCGGACTTGAACCGAAACTTTTTACAAGTCCAGTACCGGTTCGGCTTGCCGGTACGCAGCACTAGTCCTGAACCATAACATAGACACTACAAGCCACAAAAATAGCAAGAAACACCTGACCAAGTTGGTTAATGCGTCAGTGCAGGAAATGGGACTAATTGATATTTGGAGGGAACTTCACCCCCTTGAACGGGATTATACACACTATTCGGTACCCCATTCTGTGTACTCCAGAATTGACTACTTTTTAATAAATACGGGTGAAAGTCACAGGATCACAGAGAGTAAAATCGGCGTGGCAGATGTTTCGGATCATAATATGATTAGCTTGTCAATAAATCTGAATAGTAGACAAAAGAATACAGTGTGGAGGCTCAATGTGGGTGTTTTGAATAATAAGGCGACCATGGAACAGTTAAGGGAAGAGATACAAACATATATAGAGCAGGGTTTCCGCTAGGATTTTTTCTCGCCGGTCAAATGTCCGGGCAGAATTTATTTTACCGGACTAATTTGAAACTTACCGGTCATATTTCA
The DNA here is from genome assembly GCF_902827115.2 of Pseudochaenichthys georgianus. Classification (NCBI taxonomy): domain Eukaryota; kingdom Metazoa; phylum Chordata; class Actinopteri; order Perciformes; family Channichthyidae; genus Pseudochaenichthys; species Pseudochaenichthys georgianus. Next base: position 36,663,074 of record NC_047507.1, on the reverse strand, counting down.
ATAATAATAATAATAGTTGTGTAGCAGAGTTTCCGTTAGCAGGTAATTACCGGACTATGAGCAGATATGCTTCAGTTTAAAACTCAGTTCACAGGGCTCATTTTTATATTGCTTCAGTTTATAATCATAACAGATCGAACAATTCAGATTCATTTTTCAATAAATGATTCCACAAACAACAAACAACATAATTATTACATTCAAACAAACTACTTGTAGTAGATAACGTACATTATTCAGAAGTTTACATCAACTTTGAATAATAACACGGGAGAAACGGAGCCTCTCTTTTCCCCTCTCCCTCCCTCTCTCTCCTGACAGCACGTCAGTTTCTCATGCAGCTCCTGCAGCCCGCTAAACAGAGGGCGGGGCTTCAGGTGATTATGCAGAGCTGCGTGTCTCGGTCAGACTCAGCAGCTGATCTGATCTCTCTCTCGCTCCGGTTACACTTCACTCGCGTTTATGTCCATATCGATCAGATCCAGCTCTCCTGATCGGCCTTTATAGAGAGCACCGATCAAACTATTAAGAGTGAATATCGGCCGATAATGACCGGCGGCCGATCGATCGGAGCCTCCCTAATTATTACCAGACATTTTGACCGTCAGGTTTTGAATTTACCGGTTTTTTATAAATGTTACCAGCTAAAAACCGGTAATTACCGGCTAACGGAAACCCTGATATAGAGGTGAATGATAATGGGGAGGTGGATCCTGGGATCCTGGGATACTGTGGGATGCTTTGAAGGCTGTTCTCCGTGGAAAGCTGATCGTCCTAACAGCATCACAAAAAAAGGCCCGGCTAGCCACATACAAATACAAAATAGAAAAATTGAGAGAAATGGAGACAAAGCATAGGAATACAGGGGAGCAATCGGCATTACAACAAATTAAGGAAACAAGGGGGGAGATAAATGAGATCCTCAGAGGAGAAATTGAAAAAAAGGCAAGGTTTTTAAAGCAGTCTTATTACGAATCAGGCCCAAAAGCAGCTAGACTCCTGGCCAGACGCCTGCACAAACAGCAAGCCTCTAATACAATTCATAGAACAAGGGACCCCCAAACCAATCAACTACTGTATGAGCCAGATGAGATAGAAAGAATATTTGAAGAGTACTATAAGACACTCTACTCTAATCCACCATTAGCTGATGAAAGCACAATAAGAAACTTCCTTAACTCGCTTGATCTGCCATCTATAGGTGAGATACAGAATGACACCATTACGTCGCAATTTACAGTTGATGAGCTGGAAGCTGCAATCAGCAGGCTAAAGACCAGTAAATCACCGGGCAGCGATGGGTTCCCAGCGGAGTTCTATACAACGTTCACGAAGGAGCTAACACCTCTGCTTCTGTCTTGTGTTAATTGGACTCTTAAAGAAGGCAGGGCCCCCCCATCTTGGAGGGAAGCAATTATTTCCATTTTGCCTAAGGAAGGCAAAGGCAAAGACCACTGTAAAAATTATAGGCCAATTTCTCTTTTAAATGTGGACTACAAGCTGTTTACCTCAATCATCTGTAAAAGATTTGAGACTTTCATGCCAGATCTTATTCATGAAGATCAAACTGGATTCATTAGAGGGCGTCAAACACAAGACAATATCAGAAGGACTCTCCATATTGTAGACAATGCGCATAAAAAGGGCACAAGTATGGTTCTGGTCAGTTGGTCTTTTTTAGATGAAGTACTAAGGAGGTTTGGTTTGAATGAAAATGCAATTCGGTGTATTAAGACTATTTAGCATGAACCTACGGCTAGAATCAAAGTAAATGGGAGTTTGTCCAATAGGATTCAGCTGGAGAGAGGCTCTAGACAGGGCTGCTGTCTCTCTCCTACTCTCTTTGCTTTATTTGTTGAACCATTGGCGCAAGCAATAAGGCAGAGTGAAGATCTGCAGGGTGTCAATATAGGGGGGGAAGACCATATCATTGGGCTTTTTGCAGATGATGTTATAGTTTTTCTTGAGCAACCAGATGTATGTTTCCCAAACCTGATGAACCTACTCCACACATATGGTTACTATTCAGGGTATAAAGTGAACGTAACAAAAACTCAAATTCTCTCATTCAATTACTCACCATCCCAACAAATTAGACATGCATATAACCTAAAATGGAATTTCAAAACAATGACTTATCTTGGTGTAACTATAACAAAAACACTTTCTAACCTGTTTGAAGCCAATTATAACAAAATTGATGACAATATAAAAGAGCAGGCAACTTGGTGTACAGCAACAGTGTTGGAGGTTGTGTGGGAACATGGAGGCTGACCACTCGCACATTTTCTGGAACTGTACAAAGATAAGGTCATATTGGGAGAAGGTTAATGCAGTTGTCAAAATTATTTTAGGTTATGGAATCCCAAATACCTGCCCGGTGATGTATCTTGGGAACATTAAGGATGTTGTGATGGGAGGCGATCTATATTTGATTAAGGTTTTGCTTGCAGAGAGTAAGAAAGCTATAACCAGAAATTGGCTTAATGTGAACGCTCCAACTCAGGAGCAGTGGCTGGAAATTGTTGAAGATATTTCTGTCATGGAAAAGTTGACATATTTTTTGAGAATCCAAGAGAACGCATTCAATAGGAAATGGGAAAAGTGGAATATTTACATGGTTGACACCAATGAGTAAGTGAATGACTAATTCAATCTTGTACGGTATGTGTGAATATTGAAGGTCTTCAGACAACTAGTATGTATTGTGTTTTATTTTACAACTGATTTGTGTGTATTATGTTTTGTTGTTCTGTTATTATTGTTGTGAAAACTCAATAAAAACATAAGTATAAAAAAAAAACATGGTTTTCTCTCTTTTAATCAATTATTTTGTGTGTTTTGTATTTCTTCTCAATGTATTGTGTTTTCTCTGTTTGATCCTGTAAAGCACTTTGAATTGCATTAATGTATGAATTGTGCTATACAAATAAATTGCCTTGCCTTGCCTTTTAACTTGAAGGTGCCTGATGCAGAGTCCTGCACGGGTCTGATTTTCAAGACCCGCTCCCGCCCCGCGACGTGCAATACCGAACCCGCCCCGCTACCCGCACATATTGCCAATTAGTTCCGCGACCCGACCCGTCGGCACAAGATCCGCAACCCGACCCGAACCCGCATAGCCTAGCCTATATATGAGTAGTGAAAACGTGCAATTATTAACACATGCAGTTGCATATTTGTCTCAAAAAGCATGGGATGTTGGTTATTTTCTCCATCTAGGATGAAACCAAAAGCCTCCCAGACGTTGGATTTCGCTCTTGAGGAAGTGTTATTGAAAATGCTGTATTCTCCACTTTCACCTCAGCCATTTCGAATGTGGCGCGCACAGCAGCAGATTGATGCGCTGCAGAGGTTATGATTATGCACAGTCCCGCGGGGGAGAAGTCAGAGGATTTAAACATTAAACTAAATTATTATTATTTTAATATATTTATTATGCAATACCCGCGACCCGACCCGCATCATCTTTGTTTTACCCAGAACCGAACCCGGAAAAAAGCGTTTGAAAAAATACTACCCGCGAATCACCTTTTTTGCGGGTCACCCGATGCAGGACTCTGGCCTGATGTGAACATTTCCAGAAGAACTCTAGCTTGAATGGCTTTTGTATGTATACAGTATAGCCCAACCATGTACACCTTCCTTTTTTCCCGTCCAAAGTTTGAATTGGATAAAGGTAATGGTTATCGATGGTGCTTTTATAGCCTATTGTATAATAACTGTGATTTATATTGCTTTTCAAATGCATATGGCCACCCATTTACACGGCTCTTCCCGTCAAGAATATGAATAGAACTTAGTTAGATTACTTTACATTTCTGCAAATTAATTTTTAATCACACACGTCTCTCCACGTCTCCCCGTCCCGAAAATGATAAATAAAATAAAAAGAGGAAACAATTTTCAAGTTCAGTTTTCAACGTTTTATTTAAAATAACTGACATAACAGACACCGTATATTGTAGGCCTATCTGCTGCGGAAACCAGGACGCTATTTTGGGATCTGTTTTTCGGGGGCTCCCTCTCATTTACCCGGCTCCTGATCTTATGCCACTGGTCAATGTTCAGATTTGGGAACCAATTGGAAACATAGGACTCAATCTTTTTCAACCTCTTGACGGGAAAAAGGGAAGGTGTAAATGTTTGAATGATGAATAAACAGTGAGGAGGGGTACAGTATGAATACACTAGATATACACAGAAGCCCAGCCTGAGCAGTATGAGCACTCAGCTCGAGATACCAGCGAGTCGAGAGAGAGAATGATATCTGCATTTTCTCTTTTGGTTTGATTAGGACACATCCTGGGGATTGTGTTTACAAACATTGACCAGACCGCTCACAAGCCCCCACCCCCCATGTTGCCTATGCTGTCCTGTGTTTAAAACTAATTGGCCATCGGAATGTGTGGAGGAAGGGTCACATTCCACAGACCCCCCCCCCCCCCCACACTATGTAGGTTTTCTTTGCATATTTCTATGCCGTAATTCATACTGGTCCTCTCACGCACATACATTCTCCTTACAATATACATATAGGCTATATGAGTCCGTGTATCTACGGACCATTTGTTTTTCTTTATTAAAAAAGTAAACGGAAGAGCGTCTGAGAGGCGTTTTTGCCCTTTACCTTACTAAATGGTCTAATGGTCAGAGGAGCGAGGGGGGGGGGGGGCCCGCGAAGCTCGCGGAAGTGATTTCAAAACAAAAAGCACTTGTTTGCTTGGAACAAAGAAAATAGCCAAGACACACATTGAGTCTAGAAAATGAATGTTATTAAGGGCTGTAAATATAATAAGCCTGTGTCTAAAATTGACAACAGGCTTATTATATTTACAGCCCTTAAGATACACTTTTGTGTTTAACAGCTGACCACCATGACATGCTTTGTTTTAGTAGATTTCGCATGAGAGCAAAATGTATAAATATGAGCATTACATTATATGAATATGAGAACAAAATGCATGAATGTGTGAGTGACAATATATGAATGTGTGCATTGAGATATGATAATATAAAAAGTGAAAAACAATGAACAAGACTTAACGTATTCATCCTAATTAATTATATTTATTTCGTATGGATGTAGGATTTTTGACTTTGTTTAGAGCAGTGATCTTCTACTATATGAACATTTTGGACCCAAAATCACAAAAAAAACGTAAAAACAGATTTTGAAAATGATATTATTTTTCATATAGGTAACACAAACATACACAACGAAACCATTTAAAAGCTGGAAATATATACATGGGATGTCACTATGATAATGTGAAAGTTTGATTGAGGTAGCATGGGATTTCATTCTGATAAGGCAAAAGTGTTATTATAAATATAATACAAATAGACATTATGTACAAAAATCAGTTTGTTCTGTCTTTATCTGTGCCAAGCTTCAAAGCGGTTTCTGTCAACTACGACACAGAGGGCAACATCACAGATTCCTCCTACTCCAGGTCAAAAAACAAGCTTAAAGCTTGACTCACGTTCAGAGTTCTCTTCATCATAGTTGAATCTTCAAAACTCTAAATCTATCTAACTATATCTAAATTCTCAATGTTTGTCTGTCACTTTACTTCAATCGCAGTCTCCCGCCGTCTCTCTTCGTCTCCCGCCGCCTGTCTTCGTTACTTCGTCTCTCTCCATTTCCCACCGTCCCTCTTCGTCTATTTTCGTCTCGTTTCGTATCACTCCGTTTACCTGATTACCTCACCCCCTCCCTGGTAAATACATCCTGTTGAGCAGAATCTACAGTTTCCAGTATTTTCCGTTTCGTAAAATGATAAAAATACGGCGATATTATGTGATAATATGTGCTTCCATTATTCATACTTCTGAAATATATCTGTATTAACTTTATATCATCGTATGTCCGTGTTTATTGGGTATTTTTGCATGAAACAAAGACTGGCATATAGTTTCAAGCCAGTACTTTCGACAGAAACACACGGCAATGTTGTCCGGACTGTTGTTTTTATGCGGCACCGGCTTGAACAGGTCATGTGATCTGATCACACCGGCGTGACGGTCGACTCCAAAGGGTTAATATTAAATACATATAAGTATTTTTACAACTTGTATTTAGAAATACTCTGTTGTAATTATTGATGCATACATGTGTTCATCCATTCAATGTGGCATCTGCTATAATGGGGTTAATGTATGATATTACTTAATAATACAATACATTATAATATATGATATGATAATTACATTTTAGTTTTATTCATTTCTTATTTCATAGTTTCTCATTATTATTATTTGTATCGCTCATCTTATTTTTGATTTTATTAATCTGTGTTGTCCTGTTTTTCACTCTCACCCTGTTGCTGTTTGAACTACTGAATTTCCCCACGGGATTAATAAAGGTCCATCTTATCTTATCTTAATGTATAAGTTGATTTACTTCAATCTACTGTACAATATTACAAGAAATATACTGCATAAAGCAAACTATATACTTTATTTGATCTAAAATATTGATGTTTCTACAACATCCATTGTGTATTTTGTGAATGAAGCGCCATCTCATGGTTAAATCCTGTAATTGAACAAATGGAGCAATTTGGCAACACCCCCAGCCACTGGCATCCGCTGGGCTTTTGACTGGGACACACCCATTTGAGTCTGATCTGGAGTGCTACATCTGTATAGTCCGGTTGAATCGAACCCTGGTGCGTTTAGCCGCTTGGTGCGGTTCATTTGGGTCGGTGTGAACGCAGTCCGATACCTCTTAAGTGAACTGAACAACCGGACTCTGGTCGGCTAAAATAGGTGGTCTCGGAGCGCTTGCTTGCGAACTCTGAAGCGCTTCATTGCTGGTGTGAACGCAGTCCGCACCAAAACATAGGAAGCACAGTATTTACGTGTCACAAGAACGCGGATATCTTCAAAAATCTTTAGCGAAAGAGTCTTTCAAGACATCCGCGGTTGTTTAGTTAAAGAGTAAAGCAGAATTAAGTGTTGAACAGTGTTGTGTAAAGTAACAATTCTCCGTCAGCTACATAAAAGTAAGAACACCTGTCGTCGGTGAAACGCCCCTCCTCTGCAGAACGTCTCATGGATAAGCAGGAAAAGAACACCGACAGGCTGATCAGGAGCCCGACGCGAAGCGATCTAGATCGGCATGAAGGTGTTTTCCCCATAATGACTGCGCTGCTGCACATTATCCCGCTTATTACATGGCCACATTCTCAACAAAGTAACGACATGACTCCCAATATTAATTGAAATGCTTTTGTGGATTTAGAAAATTATTTTATTGATTTAAAAAATAGTTGTATTTAAATGTACATGCATCCGCTAAGAAAAATAGTCCGTTGTTACTGTTTGAACTAACGTAGCAACGGCAGGAACTGCTTCGATAGTGTTTTTGAGGAGCTTTTTGATTACAGATTTGAGAAAATCGTTGCTTGCTTTAAAAGTAGCACAATTCATTATGTCAAACCTTGGGAAGTATCTAGATATCCCTGCCCTAATGCCAAAGTAACTGGCAACTGAATATGTGTCGCCGTCTGGACCGCTGCGTAAAAAAGAGGGTTTCTGCCCGTTACTTCTCCGCTGTTGTCTTGTCAGTTCGTTTTAGCCAAACTGTATACAGTTCAATCGAACGGACTTCTTTGTGCAGATGTGAGCGTCCTTAACAACGGTCTGTCTGTTCTGGATTAAAAAACGTGTCACGTGTTTTGAATTGACCAATCAGAATCGAGTATAATAATAAGAATAATGTTTTTTAACGGACGTTGTCTGATTATATAATCATATGCGCGGGCCGCTAGTGTCTGTTGATCTCCAGACTAACAGCAGCGTGAGAATAACCTGCCGAAAGTGCCGATGCTCCATGGCGGAGGCTCCGCTAGAAATTGCCGGGATTTGCGTTTGTACCCCCTTAATGTCTGACCAATGGTTGAACAGCATTTCCGAGCACATGACTTGTGTTTAAAGTTTATAGTCCGTTTGAGTTTTGCCCGTGTGAACGCAAACCGAACCTTCTGGAAAATGAAACAATGTAACAAACTGTCAACTGGTGCGCACCAGAGAGCGGACTATTAGGTGTGAATGCACCCTTAATGACCATTCTAAATTCTGGAAAACAATTAAATCACTTCAGAACAAGAAGGTTTCTAGTTTCCCACAAAAACTGAAGGTCAGTGATTCTTTTATTTCAGATGCAGATGGTATGTCTAATGCTTTCAATGCTCACTTCAAAAAGGCTGGTGACATTATTGATGAGCAAAGGCATGACTCTCTAAATGGTCGTACTCACAGCCCTAGTCAAAAGATGAACTCCCCTGTTTTTGATTTCGCTTCTTTCTCGGTCTCTGAAATCTTACAGGGTTTGCACTCAATTGATCCTAAAATGTCTGCCGGGCCTGACAGCTTCGATCTGTTCTTTTTAAAAATTGCAGCTCAGATTATAGCACAACCAGTAACTGATATTTTTAATCTCTCCCTGTCCACTCACACACTGCGTGGAAGCAAGCTCTGGTATCGCCCCTCTTGAAAGCTGGCGATCCCACAGAGTTGAATAACTATCGTCCTATCTCAAATCTTTCTGTGTTATAAAAGATTATTGAGTCCCTAGTTTCTACTCAACTAAAACTTTTTTTAAATTCACACAACATCCTTAACCCTATGCAATCTGGATTCAGATCAACGCACAGTACTGTGACTACCAGTCTGAAAGTCTTAGACGATATTAAGGCTGCTTTGGATAAGAAATCTGTTTGTGTTGCATTGTTTATTGACTTAGCCAAAGCATTTGACACTGTAGATCACAACATTATGTCTAATGTTATGTTGGTGTCTCGTTTCGGTCATAACGCCATTTGCTGGTTTCAGAGTTATCTAACCGACCATACTCAATGCGTCAGGTTGGGTAGTACTGTCTCTGACCCTATCACCTTGGATAAGGGAGTTCCACAGGGCTCTATTTTGGGGCCCATGCTCTTTTTATTATATGTAAATAATATTTGTAACCAGATTCAATTTTCTACCTATCATATGTAGGCTATGCTGATGACACTATTGTATACTCATGTGCTCCTTCTCTGGATATGGCCGTTTCCAATTTAGAATCTGATTTTATCACGTTGCAGCATGCGCTTCTTGATTCTAAACTGTGGTTCAGTTACATGACTCAACATTTCATCCGGTAGAACTTGGCTGTACAGAGCTTGAAGGGTGGGATCGTTCTTTTGCTCTTTCCCAAGGTCACTACAAGACAAAGCCAAAGGAAAGGTAGGCACAGGAAATACAGATTATTTTTTTCTTATCTGTATTTTTAAGAGAGAAGTCACCAACATTACGGCTTGCAGCACGTGTTACTGCGCCGGTGGCAGGCATCACAGAAGGGGTTTTGAGGAACTTTCCACCTTCTACCTGGGAGATTGGAGACCCAGGCCATACTCGATCACCAGCCAGGTCATTTCCCAAGATGATCTGTATTCCCCCCATAGGCAGAGAAGGGCGCACTCCCATGACGACATCCCCTTGAAGCAGACTAATGTCAGTTTATGCTGTGGAGCAGAGAAGACGGTTAATTCCATCCCCCGGACCTCAACACTGAAACCGGTGTCTGTTTTAGGAGAGAAAGGTAACACAGAACCAACAATAAACGAGTCCAACGCCCCTGAGTCCCTTAATATATTTACCGGTACCTTCTCTTTACTCCCGACCAGTGAAACAAAACCATCAGACACAAAAGCTTTATAACCAATGACACTTTTCCTTTCCACTGCACGTAACGATGCCACAGCCCCAGGCGCTTTTGCTGACACAGCCCCAGGCCTGGACTTTCTCTTCCACTCAGGACAATCGTTTCTCCAGTGTCCTTTATTCAGGGTTCTTACACCTTTTCCAAAGTCAAATTCAAGCACTTTTCAAGCATTTTCAAGGTGCATTTTCGAGCTTTTCAAGCATCTTACAGCTGTTGTAAATTACATATTTATATACACATACTCAAATGATTATTTCCCTACCTCACATTAAATCAGGTGTTCTTTATGCTATAAATAACCAAATGTGTGTTTCGTGATAGCATTCTACACGAGGATGAAAAATTAAAGAAAAGAAAACTAAGTGATCTGTATGTAAACTGGGCCTCCCATATAACCTGGCTGAGCCAATATAAAACAATCAGCCAAATAACTTTTCAATACATTATTGATTAATTGTTGAGGTACTTTTAGGTTGGCAGTGAACATAAGTCAGAGGTACATGGTGTACTTTTCCTCCACTACATGTATTTAATACCTTTTAGTTACTTCACAGATCTGGATGAATGATGTGAAATATAATCAAGTGTTAAATCAGACTTTAGTTCCACCTGGAGTAAATCCACAAGCTACCCTGCAGTATACAAAGTACTTCAGACTAGCTGCACCTTCACCAGCTTTGAGAACACTTTCATGATCAATCATTATAAAACATATCAGATATATTATTCTGAAATGGACCAATCTGCGACTACTTTTACTGTCGCTACTTTCACTATATTTTCATGAGAATACTTTTCTACTTTTACTTGAGGAACATTTTGAATGCAGGACTTTTACTGTGACAGAGTATTCCTACACTCTGGTACTTCTACTTTTACTAAGTACAAGATCTGAATACTTGTACTTTTATTATATTATATATATATAATATATATGTATTAGCCTGAATTGTAGCCACAAAATCACGCAAAGCTGCATAAAAATAGACTCACAATGGTAACAAGTGGAAAATAATATTTACAAATGTGTACAATGACTTTAGGTAATGTTGACTACTCAAGACTCCTGATTTATACATCTTCAAAGGAAGACTGTGTTCATTCTACAATTACATGGGATTAAAGCAAAATGTAGTTTTACTTGTATAATACTTCAATTTTATATAAAAGACAGTTTGTTTTCATCTGTTTTCAAATAAACAAAGTATTGGCTTTCAGAATATTAAACTTGTTTCGGCAAATTCAGATGATAAATACAATTTTGAAGCTTCGGCATAATTACAAGCAGAGAACGGACTAATGTAACGTCACAGCAAGCATAACAGTCGCCGGTGTTTCTTGTGAGTGTTTCCCGGTACACAAACGCAAAAATACACAAACACACTCGCGAGCTTCCCCCAGAACAGTAATACAAACGAAAATGTGTCTACGGGTCAATGTGACTGATTTCGATAGAGCAAGTCACATTTGGTTTAGGCACGAAACATACTACCAGTAGAAATACATTGCTTTCAAAATCGCTCTGTGTCGAATCAATAGATTATATTTCATGACTATAACACGAAATGCCGTGAGAGCTTCATCCTCTGAAGACCACAGGATGGCGACTGTAACGCACATAACATAGGTACGCTCCTCTGAAATGATTGTCCCCAGCAATTATTATTATCCCTCAATCGAGTTCGCTATTCAGCTTGCTAACGTTAGCTTAAACAAACGTAACATGCAACGTTAGCCTAATCTAAAATGCTCTTCTACGGCGTACCTTTCATGTTGCTCGTCAGCGCAGACTCTCCCATCGTTATGTTGCAAACTTTGCAGGAGGCTACTCGTGGGCTTGACCCTCGTCTTAGCCATGGCTTGTATTTGTCTTCTGCTAGCCAACGCTCGTTGAAACGGCAACCTCTGAGTCCTGGCACACAGTCATCTATCACTCTCATCAGAATGCCCAGGTCACACGTAACACAAACACTTGCAGGTCGCGCGCATAGAGCGGGAAGGTGCAGCGGAGCTGTTTCATGTAGAAGCGAAGCAATTCTTTTCTTTTAATCTAAAAAGCGAACTATTCAGTCAGACAGCAATTTATTGTAAAAGTAAAGCATTTACATTTTCAAGCACTTTATCTCAATTTCAAGCACCATTCCCAAAATTCAAGCACTTTCCCAACCTTGAAAACACCACCTCAAATTTCAAGCATTTTCAAGGATTTCAAGCACCCGTACGAACCCTGTTTATTAAAACCGTAATTACAGACATGATTGCGGTCAAATTTACCCCGAATCCCACCGTCAATCCTAACTGGAAACTTATCTTTTCCTTCTGAAACACCTTCACTGTAGTGAGCACTGTTGGAGTCTACCGGACCAGGTCCGTCCTCCGCGCAGATCGTTTGGATATGGCCAGAGCGGGGTCGCCGTCCGGATCCACCGATGACCGTTCTTAGTTCTGAGGGAAAAGGAATTGTGTCCTGGACACTATTCTCTGTTAGCTGTACAAACTAGACTTTGCACTCCAATGGATTGTTTCTTCAAATAAGCACTTTATTACACAGTTCGACAAAGATACATCAATCTGATACTATACCACAAAGCGCCTTGGACTCCTTCTTGAGTTCTCACCGTGACAAGCTCGTCAGTGTAAGATCCCAGTTGAAGAGAGCCCCGAGTTATAGAAACATTCTGTTCTTTATAGTATTTGCTGTGAAGCCCCCACCTTTGGTGCTCTCTCTTGCTGTAATCTGCCTTTGCTGCCCAGCAACCCCCAGTTTTAGCCACGGTCAGGGCCCAACTCCCTCTTCCTAAATTCGATGTGTCTTTATTACCTCTTTATCTGGTTTTCGCTCACAAGAGAGTTGCGCCTTTTGAAGGTCAGGGCCACACATACCCGTAACATGGTGTTCTAGTCCTTGAAGATAACAGGATGTAGCCGGCGAACTGCTGAGGCTTCTCAGCAGTTAATTTTAACACAGTACTTTTCCACTCAGACAGCTCAATGTTTTAGCTTTTCCATGATAGGTTACTATATCTTATATTCACTGTTACTTTTGCCTTATTTGTATCCTTCAATCCCCCTTTTGCCCCATTCTAATGATTGGGGCAACAAAACAACGCTATTGTTTATGTACATTTATGTCAGCTGTTTTAGGCTTCTGTCTCTCTTTCCCACATTATGCCATACTGTGGTAATGGTGGTGCTGTCGGGAAGGTGTCCATTGCTGCCGCTTCTTCTTCGCCTTCCTCAATGTCTGGGTTGTTTTCTAAGGAAAGCAAGGCGAGTTGTTGGCCCAGGGGAGTAGAAGGTGCTATGGCGGTACTAATTATTTTGTCCACCATTGAGCGGATACATGGGATGCAGCAGCACCCGCACAAGGTCAAAATTGCTGCAAACACGGCCATTGATACCAATACTGAGGTGACCAGGGTTTTGTATTTACCGAACACTGACATCCATTCGTCCCATTTACCGTTGATACCAGATTGATCTTTCATGCGGGAGTTGAGGGTTTTCAGACCGTCCAGTGCTATTTGTAGAGTGCCATCTGCAGCGGTGTTGTTGGGAATGAAGGTGCAGCATTGCTCTCCGAACATTGCACATACCCCGCCTTTTTCTGCTAGGAGCATGTCTAGGGCCATTCTGTTTTGATAGGCCATGAGTGATGTGGCTTTCAATTGCTCACTAACTGCCTTGAGTCCGACATGTGTGAGGTTTCCTAGGCGTTGGACATTATAATGAACGTAATTGATGCGGTCTGAGTTTTTATTGATGACACACCAGGGGCAGATGATGGATGTGAAGCCGTCCGCTACTTGAGTCACTTGGTACGCCCCGTGGTACCCCTATTGCGTCTATGTATGTTGGATCTGGGTCAATCATGGCTTCGCGTTTGACTGTTCGTAGTATGATAGGGGTATTGTTCTGCCAGGTTTGTTATGTCCCCTACTTTTAATTTATAGGTTTTCACTGGTAGAAGCAAAGTGACCAGTGCACATAGACCACTGGCATTATATGGGACGCGATCGTGGAGTTGGTTGCCACCGCAGTGGAACCATATGTCTGCTCGGATTACACCACGTCCAGGTGTAGTAGGTGTCACTATGTGGTCGCAGAGAGTTTTGTTGAAACAGGTGTAATTCAACCTCGGAATTCTTGCAAAGAATAAGGGCTTTTTTAATTCCGCGTTGGCTAAAGGGAAGTAAACGTCGTATTAAGAGCAATTGTGTCGAGGGTTGTCTGTCCCCATTAATTAATTGGCACACATTGGTTCTACCGGGGCAGGAATTATGTGGAGCAGGGGTCTGGCTCCCATACAAACGAGGCAGTCATCGCCTGTGTCTAGCGCGGCTTGTTGTGCCATCAGTAACCAGTTGTTGCTGTTTGCTGAGTGTCCCGAGATTCCAGTTGCTGCTTGGAACTCTTGATCAGTTGTCCACTCCTTAGTGGAGTGGATCACCACCCCCTTTTGGACGGATACTATGTCAGATTGTGGTCTTTTAATGCGACTGGACATGCATACGTATATAGAGAAATCGGGGCTTGGCGATGTCTTGGGCCATAGATAAAAGGATGCGCAAGGGGGTTCACCTTTCTTGGGTTGGGGTACCCCCGTTAAGTCTAACTGTACTATGAGGCCAGATGAGGATTTTGCTAGATGGACTCTTTGCCTTACTTTTTTCGCTGTTCCTGTTGACGATGAACTCCAATCCACCCCTGTCTCTCCCACCAAGTCGGTCCATGCTCGACCATAGCTATATCTTTCATTGGGATCGCCTTTTCCGAACCAAAAGTCTAGCGTCATGTACCATTGGTATTTGTTTCCCCACGACCCTCCTTTTTGGTTGCGTTCGTTTGACAAACTGGTGTACGGGATGAGGGTAGTGGTGCTTGAGTCCGAGGGTAGGCAAAGTGTCAGTGAGATGTGTCTTAATGCATCTTTCTGGTTACATTGTGTGACATTTGCCGTATCTACTGTGCCGGCCACATTGCGGACGTGTCTAGTTAGGCTGTTTTTTGGAGGAGAAAAGGTATCTTGTGTAGTTTCATTTTGTGGGGAATTTGGATTATTACTTTGGTCAATGATTTGCCTCCCCCTTTCACCCACTATGATAATGATTATTCCAACAATGATGAAAAAACAAAGTGTTAAGGCCAAGCAATAGAGGTGTTGGTTAGGTCCTGAGTTCTTCTTCATCTTTGTTTTTCTTGTAAAAGTTCTTTGGTGTATCAGTGTAGGTGAGTGTCTCTTGTGTGGTGTGTGTATGTGATGCGTGTGGTGTACCGCCTACTTTGGGGGAGCGGTCCCTTGTTGTGCCTCCTCGCCGGCTGTTATCTCCTGGGCTGCCGTTGGTTCTCCTGTTGTCTCCTCCTCCTCGGAAGTGGAGTCGATGTCCACACTTGGGGGCTTCGGTTGTTTGCCTGATGTTCAGTTGGCCTATGTCCTGGATGGTGCCAGCGAGGGTCCTGGTAGGTGCTGGTGCTTCCACACACCTGCTCCAGTGGTACCACGTGTCTCCTTTTCCGTCTACTCTGACTGCATGATCTGTTCGCTGGGTTACCTTGAGTGGTTCAGAGAACCTTGGAGCACACCACTTGGGTTTGATCGTCTTCAGGCGGACGTCTTCAGGCGGACGTATTCAGCGTCCCTGCTGCCCTCAGCTTCCTCTGTGTGTCCTTTGGCTCTGGCTGCTGTGGATTCGTCCGCGAACTCTGCAACGAGGCATTTTAGTTGTTTATCGTAGGCCTGGTGCCCCACTTTGTCATACAGTTCCTTTGAAACCGTGGCTCCCGCCCCTGGGCCTGGAAACTGGTGCCCATGAGTCATTTCATATGGAGTGAACCCAGTGGTCCTGCAAATGGAACTCCTGATAGCCAATAGGGCGAGAGGCAGTGCCTCCAACCATGTCATTCCTGTTTCTTCCATCGCCTTTGCTAGTTTCTGTTTTAGATTTAAGTTCATTCTCTCAACCTTTCCCTGTGATTGTGGATGATACACTGCTCCAAATCTGTGGGTTAGCCCAAGAGAGGCTTCCACCACCACTAAATCGTGATTTTTGAAGTGGCTGCCATTGTCACTGCGAATCTTTTTGGGGAACCCGTGTCTTGGAATGTAGGTTTGTACCAGGAAGTTGATTACAGACTGGCTGTCTTCTTTTGCACAGGGGATGGCTTCTGGCCATCCTGTGTAGGCATCCACAACCATGAGTATGTACCTCTTTCCCCTATGTCTGTCTATCATGTCTGTATAGTCTATGACTATCTCCTCCCCTGCCATTGTTACTGCAGGAAACTTTCCCTCATGTGGTTTGATGGTTGCCCTCACATTGTAGCGTCCACAAATACTGCATTCTTCAAGATGATTGGCTATTAAATCTGGTAGGTAAGGGTGCCACCAATGAGTCAGGGCCCTAACCATTTGGTTATTTCCTACGTGTGCCATTGAGTGTGCTTCCTTCATCATAGCTCTTACCCACCCTGGTGGGATCACTGGCCTCCCGTCTGGGGAGTACCAAATGTCATTTGCTCCCTTTCTTGCCCCTTTGCTTCTCCAGGCCGTTAGTTGTTCTTGCGGGGAAGCTTTAGATTGTTCTTTAGCCAACTCCTCATCTGTTCTGGCTTCTAGTATTCCTTCTTGGGGAGCCCGTACAACCATTTGTGAGAATGTGGCTTCGTATCCGGCTGCCTGCTTGGCGGCCAGATCGGCGGCATTGTTTCCATCGGTTAGGTACCCTGTGGTTTTGGAGTGTCCTTTGCATTTGATTACAGCTACTCTGTTGGGCTTCATGATAGCCTCCTCTAACGCCTTGATTTCGTGATAGTGTTTCACTGGTGTTCCTGTACTAGTTACGAATCCTGCCCTGAGCCATCTTTTTAGGTCGTGGTGCACTACCCCGTGTACGTATGCTGAGTCTGTGTACACATTGATGTCTTGATCTATTCCTTGGTTCAAAGCGGCGATTACGCCCTTTAGTTCAGCTAGTTGAGCTGACACTTTTCCTTTGATGGGGGAGCAGTCAATGTTTTCAAAAAGTCCTGTCTCATTACTTCGTCCTACCACAGCGTAGGCCCCTTTTAGGCCGTCCTGTGGGTGTCTGTAACAACATCCGTCAGTGAACATGTCTCTTGCCCCTGTTACTGGCGTTTCCTGCATGTCTGGGCGTATTTTTACATCCTGCACTACTTTTTCCTCACACCTGTGTGGGACTCCTTCTCCTGGTAAGTAGTCTGCCATGTTGGTGCCTTCATGTGTGTAGGTTATGTGTGGCTGTGTCAGAGACTTTTCTAACCTGGTCTGTCTTGCTGATGTCATGGTGAAGGCCGCTGAGTTGACTAGGGCTACAATGCTATGGCTTGTGAGCACTGTGAGTGGGTGTCTCATCACTATGTGTTGGATTTTCCTTAGTACTCTAGCCACTCCAGCTGCATGTCTGATGCATGGGGGTTATTTTGCCTCTACTGCATCTAGTGCTACGCTAGCATACAGCAACATTTTTCTGCCTGGACTCTGATCCCCCTTTTTCTGGAAAAGTACGCCGTTTACGGTGTTTTCTTTTTCAGAAACATCCAAGAAGAAGGGGTATTGATAGTCTGCTGAGGCCAGTGCGCATACTGTAGACATATCTTGCTTGAGAGTTATGAAAGCGTGTTCTGAGTCTGAGTCCCATTCTAGTTTGGCAGTCATGTTCCTATGCCCTTTCTCGTTTATCAGTGCTCTGAGTGGTGCTGTGCGTAGTTTGTAGTCTGCTAAATACATACTGGAGTACCCACCCAGGCCCAAAAAAGAGAGCATGTCTTTGACCAGTATTGGTTTTGGGTGGGCCAGTATTGAGTCCTGGTGGGTGGTGGACATTGCGGTGCTGTCTTCAGACAGCACTCTCCCTAAAAAGGTAACCTCCTTTCTGGCACATTGGATCTTTGCTTTGGATGCTTTGAACCCTCTCTCGGCCAGTCGTGTTAGAACGGCTTGTGTGGCTTTTAGGCAGGAGTCTGCGTCAGGGCTGGCTAAGAGTAGGTCGTCTACATACTGTACCAGGATGGTGTCTTTGGGTAGGTCTAAGTCTTGTAGCTGTTCCCTTAACACTTTGTTAAATATTCCTGGGGACAGGTTGAATCCTTGTGGTAGTCTTGTGTACTGAAACCTGTGCCCTTTGTGAACGAATGAGAAGATGTGTCCTAGGCCTGTTGCCAGGGGAATGCAGAAAAATGCATTAGCTAAATCTATGACTGTGAAATGTCAGTGTCCTGGACCAATCTGGGCTATTGCCACATGTGGGTTTGGTACCGGAATGGGAGGTGTCGTGATTCTAGAGTTTATGCGTCTTAGGTCATGGGCCATTCGGTATGTCTTACCCCCTGCCTTCTTTACTGGGAGTATGGGAGTGTTCCACTGTAAGTCTGTTGAGTCTTCCAATACCCCTGATCTTATTAGTCCGTCTATGGTTTCATCAATACCCTCTTTCGCCGCTTGGGCCATAGGGTATTGAGGGGCGTAAACTGGTGGGTCAGCTGTGTATTGGAATCGCACTGGTTCGGCCAGGATGCAATGTCCTACGTCGTATGGATCTTTTGACCAAAGATGTCCTGGTAGTTTATCAAACATGCTCTGTGTGTCGGGGTGGTCCTGTTTATCCATGTGGTGGTCTCTGACCACCGGGACTTCCTCATAGTTAATGCCTTCCTCTGATGAGTGTGAAATAGCATGTGCTTTGAGTGAGGGTGAGTATTCGACCTGTGGGATGTCTGTAGGTATCCAGTCTGTGGCTGTTTGGGCCTTTTTTACAAAGGGGCCCAATGATCTTGCTTCTGAGGCGGGGCCTAACAATAGGGTTATGTGGGGAACCGACTCTGGTCCCATTCTGTACCAGTAGTCTTGATCAAGCTCGAGGAATACTTCCGCTGCCACCCCTACTTCTGATATGAAAATTCTCCCTGTGCATACCCCATCAGTTTGGTCATACTTTTTGTCATCCCATTCTTCAGCAAACGTTTTGTCAAATGGTGAGCGAGAGTAGAAGAAGGTGACATGGGGAGGATCTTTTGGGGGGCTGTAGCGATGTATGGCCTGTATCCAAGGTTTCCAAAGGGAGAACTTCCCATATAACGAATCTCTGGCCTTAGCCTCTTCCAGAGGGCGGGTCAGCAGACCCCAATATATGGTTGTTTATTGGAAGGCCGCTGGACTACAGGATTGTGCTAACAACATCTGGGAATGCGATGATATGGTTGCAGAACAGTTATAGAATGCACCATTGGGGAATGTGACTTTCAATCCGTCAGGGGAGCACAAGATGGAGGCATTTGCTTTTATGAGGATGTCTCTTCCTAACAGGTTAGCTGGGCACTGGGGTGAGAGGAGGTATGGGTGTTGGAATGTCTGACCAGCGATGCTAGATGGGAGTTTATGGGTAAGCGGAAGTTGTTCTATTTGTCCTGAAAACCCTACTACTGCCACTGTGTTGTGTGACGCCTGTGACTGGTACTTAGGGTCTTTTAGGGTAGACTACCTGGCCCCTGAATCCACCAAGAAAGGCAGTTGTTTGTCTAACACTGTGACAGGTATGAGTGGCTCCGCTAGGCCTCTCATAGTGGGGGTTCCTAGGACTCCCTATGTCATGTACTGGTCCTGGTCGTACTCATAATCTCCGAATACGGGACACTGTTGGGGCGGAGAGTCACTTCTTATCTTCCACTGGATTCTACTCCTTTAATTTCCCAGGGAAGGTTTCCCACAAACTATTCTTTCTCAAACAATCAAACATTGTACACAGATATATTAGTATCAAACATTGGCCCCAAAAAGAACCTTGAAAAGGACATGTGTGTGCGTTTGGTAAAGAGGAAGTGTATGTGTATGTGTGTGTTGATATCTTGGTCAGGGAGTGTGTGTGTGTGTGTGTGTGTGTGTGTGTGTGTGTGTGTGTGTGTGTGTGTGTGTGTGTGTGTGTGTGTGTGTGTGTGTGTGTGTGTGTGTGTGTGTGTGTGTGTGTGTGTGTGTGTGTGTGTGTGTGTGTGTGGGTCAGGTAGTGTATTGTGTGTGTGTGTCAGGGTGTCTGGGAAAGTGTATGTAAGAAGGTTTATATATATATAGGATTACTTAAAAACAGTCCCAAATAATACATGTTCACTTCAATACAGTTCAAGATAATACCTGTTTACTTTAATACAGTTTAGAACAATATCTGTTTGCTTTAATCCCTTTTTTGATCTCACCTTCAGAGATCAACTTATACAGTACACAGCATTTGGAACATAACCACTGTCATTCTTTTCTACTGTCTGTTCCCCAACATTTATATAAATCCATCAGTCGCTGGGATTTAGGGCACCTTAAACCTTTAGGAACAGTCCACCATAACAACTTCTTATGACAGTGGAGGGAGACCAAAATATGTTAAAAAATGGTCCTTGTCGGCTGATGGATTTATATAAACATGTCACCGGTCCCTCCTGGGGGTCCTGGTGTTTTTACCGCCCTGTCCATCCTACTTTTATGGTTTTATGTCTGGTCAGTCTCTCCTCCACATTGTCTTGTCCCTTTTTAAACATTTCTGTTGGACTTTTTCCCCCTAATAGACGACCTAGACTATCCACCTCTTTCTCCCGGAAGGCTTTCAGCAGTCCGCTGTCTGTCATGTCTCGGTACACTCTGGCTACCCTACCTTCCCATTTTTTATGATCCTTTTCTTTCATTCCTTTCTTCCCTTCGTCTACCCATGTCATCCATACCGCCAGCCGGGTTTCTGGGATTACAATTCCCTCCTTTTTCTGTCTTTCAAATTCACTTTCAATTTTCTTTTTTCTTGGCTGCTCTCTTTTTTCCTTTTTTTTTGTGATCCTTTTTCTCAACTTCCTTTTGTCCTTCTTCTACCCATCCTTTCCAAACCTCGCGGCGCACATCTGGGATTTTGAAGCCTAGTGCTTCTTCTCTCGCAAATTCGCCTTCCATTTTCTACTTTTCCTTATCTTTCTTTATTAGATTCTCTGGTTGCTAGCGTCTTTTGCTAGTCTTCTACCTTTTCTTAGATACTAGGGCCTCGCCTAGTTTTACACTGTGCTATGGCTACTGGTACGGCGACCAGTTTTACACCTTCCTTAGATACTAGGGCCTTGCCTAGTTTTACACTGTGCTATGGCTACTGGTACGGCGACCAGTTTTACACCTTCCTTAGATACTAGGGCCTTGCTAGTTTTACACTGTGCTATGGCTACTGGTACGGCGACCAGTTTTACACCTTCCCTTAGATACTAGGGCCTCGCCTAGTTTTACACTGTGCTATGGTTACTGGTACGGCGACCAGTTTTACACCTCCCTTTGGACCGCGGCGGATCCTCATAAATTACGGGTTTCACCCGCTTCTCACCACAGATTTGTTTATGCCCTTGTTGATCTATTTAGTGCACACAATTTTATTTACGTTTTATCTTTACTTTTTAGCTGAGACAATTATTTCTGCCATTTTCACACAATCCTAAAATGTAGTGGTATTTCAAACACATCTATTTGTTGTAACAGGCAGATGCTTACCTTGTTTCTGAATTATCCGGGTTTTTGATTGTGTGAGATGGTTTCTTGTAAAAGCCGTAAACTCAATGTTTTTTGGTGTCCTCTCAGAAGGTCAACTAGACTTTGCACTCCAATGGATTGTTTCTTCAAATAAGCACTTTATTACACAGTTCAACAAAGATACATCAATCTGATACTATACCACAAAGCGCCTTGGACTCCTTCTTGAGTTCTCACCGTGACAAGCTCGTCAGTGTAAGATCCCAGTTGAAGAGAGCCCCGAGTTATAGAAACATTCTGTTCTTTATAGTATTTGCTGTGAAGCCCCCACCTTTGGTGCTCTCTCTTGCTGTAATCTGCCTTTGCTGCCCAGCAACCCCCTGTTTTAGCCACGGTCAGGGCCAGGGCCCAACTCCCTCTTCCTAAATTCGATGTGTCTTTATTACCGCTTTATCTGGTTTTCGCTCACAAGAGAGTTGCGCCTTTTGAAGGTCAGGGCCACACATACTCGTAACATGGTGTTCTAGTCCTTGAAGATAACAGGATGTAGCCGGCCAACTGCTGAGGCTTCTCAGCAGTTAATTTTAACACAGTACTTTTCCACTCAGACAGCTCAATGTTTTAGCTTTTCCATGATAGGTTACTATATCTTATATTCACTGTTACTTTTGCCTTATTTTTATCCTTCAGCACCCGCACTACTCTCTTGGTAGCCCGCATCTCCACGACCACGGCTGTTGCCAAAAAACACTTCATGGGTCAGAGTAAACTCATCTGCCAGTTTGGCTGCTTCTGAAACTCTGTTTACTTTCTGCTCATTCATGTGGGTAACAAGATGGTCAGACAAGGTACTTTTGAATTGCTCAAGCAAGATAAGCTCCTGCAGATCTTCCAGAGTTTTTACTTGTGAGGAAACACACCAATGGTTAAAACTAGTGGTTAAATCACGAGCAAACTCAATGTGTGACTGCTTCTCTTTTCTGAGTAACCTAAAACGCTGTCGATATGCTTCAGGTTAGGGCTGCACGATATTGAAAAAAACTGACATCGCGATCTTTTCCCCCCCATATATTGCGTTTTTTTTAACCTATTAAGCCCCAAAGTCCCGGCGGGTACTTTACTTTTTTTTCAACCGATTCAGCCGTGTTTTTTCTCGTTTTAATGCCATTGAACACGTCTTTTGATCAGATGGACAGCTACGGTGAGACGATCTCCCGTAAAAGGTACGTGTTGTGATGTCTGTGTTTGCTTCCCCTGTTGCGAGATCAGATCGCTTAGATTCTATAATTAAATAATCTGTGGAGTCTCAACTTTAATCGGATATATTGTATGTGCAGTTTCGATAAGTAATAAGGGTATCTTTTGAATTCTGTGCTAAAGTGCTTTAGCATTTAAAAAAAAAAGAAGAATAAAATCGCACGTCCCTGCGGTGTGAATATCGCGCATGCGCATATCGCGGTTATCGCCATGACACGGTATATCGTTCAGCCCTACTTCAGGTACTAACTCAAAAACCCGAAGGACAGCAGCTTTAACCAACTGGTAATTGCTACTGTCTTCAGCAGTTGTTACGTTCCCTCTTTGCTAGGGGTAAGAAAGGGAAACGACACGACCAGTTTGTAATTGGTATTGGTTACCGGTGGTTTTATTTGTAACGGCAAACTGAGCAAAATGTTGCACACAAACAGCTTGGCCCAACAACGGGTCAAACTGTCACTAGTTCACAAAAAGGGTCTCCAAAAGAGAGTAGCCCAGTACTATACAAAGGAAAGAAAATACCTCACTTCTAAAGTGGAAACAAACAATAACAAAACGGGACTGTGAGCAAACACAGCTGGTGCGGGTCTACAGGTGCTAATCACCTGGATCTACGCAATATACACACAGGAATGCTGATCTACAGGTGCTAATCACCTGGGTCTAAGCTGTTTCACAATGTAACTATCCTAAGTGCGGTTCTACAGGAGCTAAGCAACCTGCGTTTTGCGCCGTCTCTCCGGAGTACAAATAACATAATCCGTGTCACTAAGACAATCGTGGATTTCATATGGACCGAGGAATTTGGCTGAGAGCGCAGAGCCGGGGATAGGTAATAGTGCGAGGACCTTGTCACCTATTTCAAAGTGCCTAGGGACAGTGGCACGGTCATAATTACGCTTCATGACAGCTTGTGAAGCGGAGAGCGACTCTCTAGCGAGTGAATTTGCTCGGTGCAAACGCTCACGGAACTGACTAACGTAATCTAATACGCTTTTATCAGGAGGACTATCAGCCGAAAGAAACTCATCGTGTAGGATTTTAAGTGGACCGCGGGGCGGAACTGAATCCTAATGACTCCTGAACAGCTTCACAGGCTGCGAACGAAAGGAATTCCCTCATCCCAATTTTTTTCTGTCTCCATACAGTATTTTCGCAGCATGCTTTTTAAGGTCTGATGCCACCGTTCTAATGCCCCCTGCGACTCGGGATGATACGCACTAGATATCACGTGTTTGGAGGACCTGTTTGAACAATTTAGATCTAAAATGTGTCCCTTGGTCACTCTGGATTACTCGCGGAATTCCAAATGTAGAAAATAACTTCGTCAAGGCCTTAACTACATTTGTTGAAGTAATGCTACGCAGCGGAATAGCTTCCGGAAAACGAGTCGACGTACACATTATCGTGAGTAAATACTGTTGACCTGTTTTCGTACGTGGTAAAGGACCAACACAGTCTATCAACACCCGGTCAAAGGGCTCACCTACCTCAGCAGGTATAGGATGTAACGGAGCCTGCGGAATTTGTTGATTAGGCTTACCGACAACCTGGCACACATGACAGCAGCGGCAGAAGCTAGAGACATCTTTCTTTAAACCTGGCCAAAATAAATGCTTCAGAATTATTTGGTAGGTTTTTGTCACGCCCAAGTGTCCCGACCATTGACTTTCATGCGCTACAGATAGCACATGTTGACGGTATGGCACCGGCACGACTACTTGATGCACTACACTCCAGTCAGCTTCAGCAGTAGCAGTGAGGGACCATTGGCGCACTAATATCTCCTTATCCAACACATAAGCCACCTTCTCACCCCTTGCTTTGTCATTACTCACCACCTGCTCGAAACACTTCGCAAGCGTCGGATCCGCCCTCTGCGCGGCGAGTAACCGCTCTCGGGTTACCGGGAGTGTGGAACCGTCAACGGCTGGGCTGGCAGGTTGCGCTGGCGCAACGGTCATAGCAGGGAGAACGGAATTCGCCACTACTGGCTTTTCCTCCAGCATTTTTTCATCTGTAAACAGGGTCCCAAACATAGTATCATTTAGCGACACCTCCGAGTCACACTTACAAATGGGAAAAATGTGAGCATTTGTGGCCTCAGACAACACAGTCTGAGGAGAATCCAATATTTCAAGTGCAGGAGTTACCTTACCTCCTGCGATGTCGTTTCCCATTAAAAGGACTATACCCCGTATAGGTAATGCTGGGCACACAGCAACAGGGAAAAATCCAGTAATTAATTTTGACTGTATGTGTACATTGTGTACGGGACGGGGCACGTAACCCATTTTAATGCCACATAAGTGATCCATACCCACACGCTGACTTGTCTGAGAATGGCAGAGCCGAGGCAACAATCACTGACTGTGAGCCTCCAGTGTCTCGTAGAATGCGGACGGGTCTCTGATCGTCTGACTCACCTGTTAGTGATATCAATCCCTCGAACACAAAAGGCTTAAAACAGGGATCTATTTCTTCCTCAGTATCAGGTGTTGAAATACTGAGTGATTTAGTGTTGATTAAGCTGATGCCTTTCGGCCTGGTCACATTTGGTGACTGCTCCTTCCGCTTCAGAATTAGGCAATTATTAATAAGATGCCCAGGCTGATGACAATAGTGACACTCTCTCTCCTCTTTGTTCCTCGTAAATACTCTTGCTGGCTGACCAACAGGTGCACCCGGCGTGCGGCGAGAGTTCTCAGCAATAGCCGGAGAAAACACCGTTTTATGCATTAGCACATATTCGTCCGCCAGTACAGCAGCTGCGGAGAGAGATTACACTTTCTGATCATTTATATGCCCCACAATACAGTCAGGCAATCCTCTCTTAAATTCCTCCATCAGGATTAATTCTTTAAAGGCAGAATACTCTGCAGCGTCACATGATTCAATCCATTTATGGAGCAACATCCCCTTCTCCCTGGCATACTCAACATGTGTTTGATTAGCCCCCTTTCTGTGATTCCTGAACTTCTGCCGATAAGCCTCGGGAACTAACTCGTACACCCTAAGCATGGCACGCTTCACCAGGTCATAATTTAGGCTGTCCTCCACTGAAAGAGCAGCAACCGCCTCCTGAGCTCTCCCGTGAAGTTTACACTGCACTAACAGAGCCCAGGCATCAGCCGGCCACTGTAATGCCGCTGCCATGCGTTCAAACGCACCGAAATACGCATCCACTTCAGCCTCACGGAAAACTGGCACCAACGCAAACATTTTTCCTACATTGAAGGCAGGTGGATGAGAAGGAAGTGAAAAGCTTTCTCTAGGATTGCCAACAACACCGGATGTGCGCAGTTCGGAGTATAGCTCCATCTGCCGTATCCGGACTTCCTTATCTGCCTCGATTTTCCTTATTTCCAACTGGAACCGGTGCTGCTTGTCCTGCTCCCTGTCTTTTGCCTCTAACTGTAGTCGGGCAAGACGGATTTTGAGTTTATTCCCTTCCCGGGAATCTGTACTGCCCACAGGAGAGGATGGACCTCTGCGAGGCGGCGTGAGCGGTGCCTCACCCGACTCGCCCCCCTCGCTGTCACCACTCTTTTCTTCAGTAGATATAAACTCCGCCGCCTGCCTCTGACGTAACGGGTCTTTAGTTAGAACTTTGGACACTGGGAGCTCAGCAGGTACAGCCAGTACTAATAATTCCTTTCTCACCATCTCATCCACTACCAATGCCTTCACCTCTTGCTTTAACATTTGCCGGCTCACCACAAGACCGAAGTGCCGCGCTATCTCTATCAAGTCGTCCTTTTTACACCCGTCCAGCTCCTCATAAGACGGTCAAACCAAGAACGCTTCCAAAGTGAAGGATGCCATTTTTGGGTGCACCTCCCACACGTCTTACAAAGTTTTTAGCCACAATACAACCACCTATAACCCCAGGAATTGATTTAAATATCCCGGACGAAAGCCCCCACGTGTTACGTTCCCTCTTTGCTAGGGGTAAGAAAGGGAAACGACACGACCAGTTTGTAATTGGTATTGGTTACCGGTGGTTTTATTTGTAACGGCAAACTGAGCAAAACGTTGCACACAAACAGCTTGGCCCAACAACGGGTCAAACTGTCACTAGTTCACAAAAAGGGTCTCCAAAAGAGAGTAGCCCAGTACTATACAAAGGAAAGAAAATACCTCACTTCTAAAGTGGAAACAAACAATAACAAAACGGGACTGTGAGCAAACACAGCTGGTGCGGGTCTACAGGTGCTAATCACCTGGATCTACGCAATATACACACAGGAATGCTGATCTACAGGTGCTAATCACCTGGGTCTAAGCTGTTTCACAATGTAACTATCCTAAGTGCGGTTCTACAGGAGCTAAGCAACCTGGTTCTACGCAACATACACACACAAACCCTACACTAAACACAGAATAAAAAAACTGCTTTAGGCTGGTTTAGGTCCTATCTATCTGAACGCTCTCAGTTTGTACGTGTTAACGATGAATCTTCCACGCAAACCAAAGTTAGCCATGGAGTGCCACAGGGCTCAGTGCTCTGACCTATTTTGTTGACATTATATATGCTTCCGTTAGACAATATTATAAGGAATCATTCTGTAAACTTTCATTGTTATGCGGATGATACTTAACTATATTTATCAATCAAGCCTGATGAAATTAATCATCTAAATAAAATTCAAGACTGCCTTAAGGACTTAAAAACGTGGATGACCTTAAACTTTTTGATGTTAAACACGACCAAAACTGAAGTTATTGTACTTGGCCCGAAGAATCTACGAAACAAATTATCTAAAGACATACTAACTATGGATGGCATTAATTTGGCCTCCAGTGAGACTGTAAGGAATCTTGGTGTTATATTTGATCAGGATTTATCCTTTAACGCCCACATAAAATCAATTTCAAGGACCGCCTACTTCCATCTACGTAACATTGCAAAAATCAGGCATATCTTGCCTCAAAACGATGCAGAGAAACTAGTCCATGCATTTGTTACTTCTAGGCTGGATTATTGTAACTCTTTATTATCAGGGAGTACCAAGAAGTCAATCAAGTCGCTTCAGCTGATTCAAAATGCTGCGGCTCGTGTACTAACCAGAGTTAGGAAAAGGGACCACATTACTCCTGTTCTGGCTGCCTTACACTGGCTCCCTATAGAACACAGGATAGAATTTAAAATTCTTCTTCTCGCCTACAAAGCCCTTAATGGGCAGGCGCCATCTTACCTTAAAGAACTCATTATACCCTACTGTCCTACTAGGGCATTGCGTTCAAAGAATGCAGGGTTGTTGGTTGTTCCTAGAATCTCTAAAAGTACAATGGGAGCCAGAGCCTTTTCTTATCAAGCTCCACATTTGTGGAATCAGCTTCCAGTTTGTGTTCGGGCGGCAGACACCCTATCCGTTTTTAAGAGTGCGCTTAAGACCTTCCTTTTTGATAAAGCTTATAGTTAGGGCTGATTAGATTCAGCCCCTAGTTTTGCTGATATAGGCTTAGTTTGTCGGGGGACATCTTACTTCTTCCTTCTCTCTGTCTATACCCGTGTACACTCATGTTCCGATTAACCCAGCTTCCCCAAATGTCTTTCTTTTTGGTGTCTATATACGCTGGGATCCGGAGTCATGGATGATCCTGCGGTCCTGTGTCCTGGATCGCGAGCGCTGGATCTTGAGTCGTGGCTGTGGTCCTGGATCATAGGTCCTGGATGGATATCCTCGTGGATTCATCTTCCTATTATACACACATGCATTTCCAAACATTTGGACTACCTATGTTGCAAATGTATTATCTTTTCAATTTACACACGGCATCTATTGCACGTCTGTCCGTCCTGGGAGAGGGATCCCTCCTCTGTTGCTCTCCCTGAGGTTTCTCCCATTTTTTCCCTTTAAACTGGGTTTTCTTTGGAAGTTTTTCCTTGTACGATGTGAGGGTCTAAGGACAGAGGGTGTCATATTGGCATACTGATATTCTGTACACACTGTGAAGACCACTGAGACAAATGTAACATTTGTGATATTGGGCTATATAAATAAACATTGATTGATTGATTGAGAATACCACGACACACTGCTAACCAGTGTGCCCACACAGAACCCTACAGAATACACTGCTAGTCAGTCTACAGAAGCACAGAATACACACTGCTAGTCAGTCTACAGAATCACAGAATACACACTGCTAGTCAGTCTACAGAATCACAGGAGATTAATGAGAAGACAAACAGCATCCGTAACAGCAGTCAATGCAGCGAAAGCCTCCTGGGCCTTTCCAGCGAAGACACACTGAAGCAGAAGGGTGCGCTCAACATCAGACCAGTCTCGTGCCTCTGCTAGACGCTCAAATAACACAAAGAAAATGTCTGGGTCCTTTTCGTTGAACCTCGGAACTATCCTCAAATTAACAGCAACATCAAATGCTTGATTTGCAGGAACCTGACCTACAATCTCTGCAGCTCTCCTAGTCTCAGAGATCAGCTCCAATCTATAGCGCTCCATGTCTAGTTTTTGTCTGACCTGAACTTGAGCGATCTCCGCTTCCTGAACACGGGCATTTTGTCTCAACTTTTCCACCTCCACATCACGTTCCAAGTGTAGTATTAGAAGCTCTTTCTGTTGTTCAAATGTTAGTCCAACCCCAAGTCCAGACAGGACTGGAGCCAAACATTACCTGACTCAATTGACTGTTGGGAGGCAGGCCCCAGAAAGACAGACAAAACGCTTTTTTCCACTAACTGTGCTTTTATTTCTACCAACAACTCCTCTTTATTCCCTTTTTGGGAAGTTCAAGACTGTAATAGTCAGCCACTCTCAAAAGCTGATCTTTTTTATAAGTACCCAACAAACCCTCATTTGGGGACTCAACAAAATCTTCAAGAGAAGCCATTTAACTGTTTACCCACCAAGGCAAGGTTTTTCCAGCAGTAACTGATAGTGAAAGACAGCTTTACATATGCAGGGTCGAAACATTCAATGATCTAAGGAACCACTATTGAATATGTGTATAAATTAAGGCAGGTTGCATGTACGACTACACTAAAAAGAACTTTGAGGGCACAGGAAGCATTTTGAATCCTTTGTTTTTTTAAATGTGGCCAATATTCCCATCAGTTAAACACCTTATAATATCAGTGTTACTCTTTAACGTTATTACGACATTTGACTAACCGTAGGAGGTTAGGCTTAACGCTGAATCCCCGCCCCCACATGTATTCAGGGGGCGTGGCCTGTGAAGCAGCCGAGATCCCGGACCATTCCCCACTTGTTACAACCTTACTTAAAGAGCCTGTGACACAAGTTTCCCCCATCATCCAAACCCATCAATTTGAGTAAATATTGTCCTCTTGAAAACCGTTACTGAACTGATTTTGGATATTTGTACTTTGATAACCATTAATCTGCCCTTCAATGTTGACCATTTTCTGGATCTTCTCGGGGATTCTTCAAGTCCCGCCAAATGATGTGTGACGTCATTGCGGGCACAGCGCTCCATCTGCACCGTTCAGGATCCCAGAATCTGCATGTAAACGCACGATGGCGCACACAGCAGCAAGCTCAGACAGCGATGACAGTTTACTTTTGAACGTGTCTGAGAGCTCATATGAGGCTGAAGGATCGGTTTATGTTGTATCTGTTAGAAGTTTAGGAATTAGGTGCGTCAATATGGTCATGTAGCCAGTGGCCCACTTCGGTACCGGCCCATCAGGCGATGGCCAGCCCGCCACTGCACCCAGCCCAGCCCGGGGAGCCTCGCTGCGGGGAAACGGTGGACCTAGTGTCCCGATCGGAGTGGGAATAATAATAATAATAATCCGTGCACACTGTAAAATAAAAAAAGTTAGCACAACTCAAAATTTCAAGGCAACAGGCTGCAATAGATTTTTAAGTTTTGAGGCCAACTCAAATTTGTAAGTTTCTGTTTTCAATTGAGTCAACTAATTATATTTTGTCGAGATAACTCATTCAAATGTTATACAACTTCAAATTTGGAGTTCTGCATACTAAAAATTTAAATAAGTAAAGGTTGTGCTAACTTATAATCTTCGGTTTGGAAAATGTATCTTTCATATTTATAGAAACTTCTTATTTTGAGTACTACATACTCACAATTCCATTAAGTGAAAGTTGTGCAAAGTTAATATTTTTGTTTCAGAAAATGTATCAAATGTATACAAAGTTCAGATTTTTATTACAAACATAAATTGCCAACAAATTCTCTGTTGTAAAAATACTATAAAAAACAAAATGGAAATTCCTGCCAAAAGTGTTATGTTCTGATTGATACTACTTGAATACTGAATATGCTAATGTATAATATGAACTAGACATTGAAAATACAGCATTAGTAAAACTCTTCCATAAGGCTAGGGTTCATAATGTGGATTAAATCCATACATGTGCAAACAACTCTTTGAATAAGCCTGCTGTCGAAACAATAGCAGCTATGGAATAACAAATGGCATCCAAGTTATAAAACCATCTTCTCTAACAGTTACCAAACAACGATATTGTAAAACGTATCTTTTTAAAAGTTTGTACATACACAGAAGCTTAAAAAGATCTTGTAAGACAAAAGGCACATGTTAAACAGCCAGTGATTTCTCCTTACACAACTCTGAGTGATCACACAATTTCCAACTCTTCCACTTAGTAAAAGCTCATATGGCTCTTTAAAAAAGCTGCAAGACAACAATTGTGGCAGTGCTTGAAGTCTTAGAATGAGTAAGCAAGCCAGCTTAAGAAAAACAGTGAAAAAATGTTAGAGAAAACATTTGAAAAGTGGATTTAGTCATTGAAATATAACATGCGCAAAGTAAGCCAGCCAGCTTAAGAAATTAAAATAAAGAAAAATATTAGCTTGCGACTTAGAGAACTTGGTTTTCAAGTTTCTGTAATATTTTTTATCAGCTTAGGATAAGAGCTTGGTTTTCAAACTCCTGACCCGCTGTGAGCAACTGGTGGAAAGACCCATGATGATGTGCTGAACAGTCTCGAAAGTGTACTTGTGTTCTTTCGGAAACTCAATGTTCAGGGCATAGAGTAGACCAAAAAGGTATGCAAATGCAGTTGGGATGTCTGGTAGATCCGAGAGTACAATAGTCTCTTCCAAAACAACCGCAATCCTGTTGACCATTTGAGACGGGGTAGGTCCACCATCGTCTACGAGAACAGTGAGGACTCCCATCTTGACACCAGCAGTCTGCTTTTCTTCCGGATCAGTGTCCTGCATGTAGAAAGCATATAAGAAATTATTATTTACCAAATAAGGATAATATATAACTGCAAATAAAACACTAGTTTGATTACTCAGCAATGACAATAATTACTGTGAAAATGTTAACCGTTCTGTTCTACAACTAGTTCACTAGTAGTTCTGTAGCAGGTCTAGTATTTATCCTGAGAATCGGGCTTCATCTTCAAAACAGTTTTATCTATGATTATAGGAAAACTGAATAACTGCACATGACATTAAATGTAGACTTATGATTAATGGACAACCATACTGTACACACCAGGCATTTCAGGAAAAGCTTCTGTCCACTGTCACGGACAAATAAGGGCAGACCTTCCAGACACATTCTCATCCGTTGCTGTGCAATGTCAGATGTCTGTAAATCAGAAAAAAAGAGCATTAGGATTTATGGTTAAAATTAGTGATTAAAGGGTAATTTCAGACTCTCAGAAGTCAGGATCCATTTGTGATATATTTAAAACGGCAAGTCTTCTCTGAACAAAAGAACTTTGCAATAGCTGTTTGAACCTGATGGAAGAGAGATTGAATTATTAATTATTAAACAGGACTTTGGTAAACGTTGTTGATGAGATGAGGTAAAAGTGAAGTAAGTACCAAAATATGATGCTTTTACAGGATAGGACACCCCTTTTTAGATATAAATGGATTTGAACCTTTTTTAATAACTTTCACATCTATTCTTGAGTTACGAGAAGTGCATTTTTGAGGCAACAGAAAACCTCACATTTGACATTCAAAATCAAAGATTTTTCTAGTAATTTGTCTATTGAAATGTTCTAATTATGTGATTTTGGGTTATAAAAAGGTGTAAACTGTAGTCATCCAGATTAAAACAAATAAATGCTTTAAATAATTCATTTTGTTTCTAATGCACCCACATAAAATATATGTCTTCAAATAGAATTACTGAAATTATTCAACTTTTCCACAATATTCTAATTTATTGAGATGTACCCGTTTGTTCTCTTTAAGAATATTGTAAATGATCATTACGACATTAAAGACAAAAGCTACCTGTTCATCAAGAGAATCCAAGAGGTTTTCCATCCCTTGTCCGAAGGCTCCTTTCCTGACTCTATACAGTTTTATCAGTCGAGGACAGTACTCATCCATGGCTGCTGTAAATGTCCCAAATAGGTCCTTGGTGGTGATTCGAAGGAACTCATAGCAAATCTGTGGTACACAAAAGCAGCACAAAGACAACAGCATTAATACAATGAATGACCGTTTTTAGTCCTTTCAGAATTACTGTAGAAGCCATTTATATTGATGTTGGAATTTAAGTTTATTTTGTTTGGATTAAGGGTAATGTACTATTTTGAACACTTGGTAGCAGTAATTATAGACACAGGGGTGTATGTATATATATATATACAACTCACCTGTGAATAATGGAAATGGCCACTACAATTAGTTTATATTGTTAATCACTGTATCTTAAAAAGAAAACGTAACCCATTTAGAATTCACATTAATCTAATGTGTAATTTGAAAAGTGTTGCCAAAAAGACCTTGAACATTTGTTTTTGTCATAATACTACTGTCAACTATCACTTACACATCAGCACTCTGAATAATTCACTGGATGACACTAAAAAGCACTAAAACAGACAATAAATACATTTTCAAAGGAAATCTGTCTTGCCTGTTCTTGTTGAAGAAAGAGAGCAGGCCATCTCTCCTGGATCTCCGTCACCATCGCTTGCACCTCAACAACTTCCTTTCTCCTTAGGGAGAATGTGAGGTCCATCTTGCTTCGTATGAGGTCCACGTCTTTGCTTCTCTTCTTCATTTCAGTCACCAGTATACCTCTGTGCTCCTCAAGTGAATCATCGTTGTAATTGTCTGGATGATCAGGCACATGATTCACTTCACCTCTTTTGGCTTTGGTCAAAGTAAATCCACCATCAGCATCCTCATCCCTTCCCCTTTTACGGTTCACGCTGACCTCATTACATCCCGCCTGCCGCAGCTTAGAGCGGTAGTTACCAAGTTTGTACTTGATGCTCGTTGTCCACCCTTGATGTCCTGTTCCACTACCGGGCTCTTTAAGGCAAGGATATTTTCTGACAAGCTCAGAAGAAACTGTCTCTATCTGATATTTATCAGGGTACGCTTTCAAAGCAAACATTGCTTGTGCAAGCTTGTCTAAAATGTCCATTTTCAAGTCTCTTGCTACACTAAGAGCTTTTCCTGTTTTTTGAAATGTCTCGTTGCCCTGACGGAGCTTTAACTCTACGTCATATGCAAAAGACGGGATGGGAAATGGAGAAGGCCATTCCGAGACGCTCCGCATAGCGGTCAAAGTAATTGAAGATGAGCTGTGCGAAGAGGCTGAGGAACTGAGACTTGCTGTATCGAGCGAAGAGATGGAGGATGCTTGCGATATCGTTGGTGATTCATCTTCATGCCAACAGATATGCAGGACGGCTCTTTCGGCAGGCAATTCTGCAATGTTCATTAAGTTGCAAAGTCCATTGTCGAAATGTGGATCTTCATACTGTATGGAGAAATCACCTTTGAGTCCAAGTTTTTCCCGTAGTTGAGTTTGCAGATCCTCGACAGATTCAGGGACCTCTGTCAGCTGAACTTTCTGGATTAGTCTTGGATTTATGATGACACGCAGCAATAAAGCCTGTGAAGACAAAAAAAGAAACCCCAAGTTGTGAATGGGCTGGCAACTCAGCTACCATGATAAACAGAGCGCTACCACACACACACACACACACACACACACACACACACACACACACACACACACACACACACACACACACACACACACACACACACAC
Organism: Pseudochaenichthys georgianus; assembly: GCF_902827115.2. Taxonomy (NCBI): domain Eukaryota; kingdom Metazoa; phylum Chordata; class Actinopteri; order Perciformes; family Channichthyidae; genus Pseudochaenichthys; species Pseudochaenichthys georgianus. The sequence continues at coordinate 36,628,582 of NC_047507.1, read as the reverse complement.
ACACACACACACACACACACACACACACACACACACACACACACACACACACACACACACACACACACACACACACACACACACACATTCTTCCAAAAACAATGTCGTCCAATATAGACAATGATTATCCACATCCATATTACATACCATCACTTTCAATGTAGCAGCGGCGACCTCGGGGTCACCATCAACTTTCCTCCTACTGGGTATACAGTCAGTGGATGGTAATCATTCAAATCCTCTGGATCCAGGATCTCTGCATCACTGTAGTCGCTCTCAATCACTTCGTAAGACCTGTAGTGTTCCATGTACCAAGAGGAGAGCTTCTTAGTTGCAAAGGACACCTTCTCAAAGGTGACCACAATGTACTGTATTTTGTAGAAATCTGGCAGACCACTGCATTGCCCAGCAGAAACAATCATTCCTGCTACATATTGGGTCCCATACAGATGAATATCTTTGGCAAGGGACACAGTGTCTTGTTGTGGATACTTTTTTTTAATCTCCACCCTTAGTTTTTCGTCCAATGAGGATATTTTCACCTTGTCAACACTGCCAATGTACAGTTTTGGTTTGAACAGGTTTTTGCCATCAAGATAATACGCCATCATGTGTTGATGTTTAGAAGAGAGTGTAAGAAGCACATTTTTGAAGTTGAAAAAAACATGCACCACTTTCTTGAAGAAGCTATGCTTGGCCTCAAATCGCATTGTCCACAAGTCCACTAAAGGTCCAAAGCAACGTATGAGGTGAACATAATGCTCAATAAAGTGATGTTTTGGCAGAAACTTAAAGTCAGGAAATGTATCCAGTAGCAGCTTCCGATGGTCAGATATTTTACTCTCAAGGTAACACAGTATTTCCTCTGATATTGTGTTAGTGACAATGATTTCCACAATCTCTTTAAGGTCCATCAATATTTCCCATGAGGGCTCCTGTTCTGGAATACGGCTCCCAATGAGAAGTGGTAGTAATCTTAATAGACTCCAGTTTTCATGTCCATTGCCACTGATTCTTCGACTTCCAAAGCTTGTTTTTGTAATTTGGTGTGGCTTGTTGACTTTATCAGAATATTTATATGGAAATGCTTTGATGCCGCTATTCAGTCCATCGAATGTAATGAATCCTTTTTTAATCAAGTCTTTGAGACACAAACATAACTCTACTGGGATAACACCTTCAAAAAAGTCATGTAAAATGTCAGGCGGAAACCCAGTAACTGGATGGAAATAGGTAAAATGGTTACTTAGCACACATGCTTGTTTAACACCATTCACACTTTTATCACTATATTTAAGCTCTTCCACAAAGGAGTTATGCTGTTCTACTGTTCTTAATTGACAATCCCTTGCCTCAGTAGTGGCTATTTTTTTCCGGTTAAGACAACAAAATCTGCAGAAATATTCAACATTAAAACACTCATGAAAGCCTGCTAGGCTGTGGGCCCCGAGATTATCTGCACAGACACAAAACACTGTTCCCTTTACAAACTTATCAAGAACCTCGACATACACCCCATTCCTCTCTAAAGACTGTATATCTTTGATCAGCGGATAAAGAAATGCATCATCATAACTAAATAGTTTAACATCCACACTTTTTCCAAGAAGAGCCAGTTGAATCAAGGGTAGAGTGGAGCGGAACTTTGCTGGTAAATTGAGCACAACCCAGTAGACGGCGGTGATCTTATGAATTTTTCTCGATGTCCCCAAAGGATTACATACCTCAAAATCATCAATATACAATCCAATAGAAAAACGTGCCTCTTCTACCCCCAAAAGTTTGTTTACTTTGAAAAAGTGGCCGTCTTGAAAGGACCTATATTGACCAGGTTTATTTTCGTTATTAAACACTAACTTCGCTGAAAAATCTGAATCCCTCAATAGGTTTTCTAAAACTTGAATGAGAGACACATAAACAAAAGTATTTGTATGGGTCCTCTTGTAGGTAAATTTAGTTGGCTCAATTACACTGAAGTGCTCCTTAAAATAGAGATTCCTCCTGTAATCAGTAGAGAGTGCACCTTTTGCTTCAGTGGTTAGAATTAGTGGATTTGATTTGAATATTGCATTGTTAATGTCTTGAACAACACAATCGTCTACTTCAATACTATGTTTAGTTAAAACCTCTTTGATAGTTTGAAAGGACTGATATTTAGAGAAGTGCAGAATATCATTAAGTTGGTCAACAATTTTCTGTAATGCACTTTTAGAAACATGCAATACACTTTGCATGCACAGAAAAAGTGATGCAATTTTATGTTCAAGAGTCTCTGTTTCTATATACTCTTCTGTGCCATTCTCACTTGAACCTTGACTTGCACAGCTGTGTGATGCCTCAACTTCAACATTTAATGGCTGGTCAATATCTTGAGCTTCAAATGACTCATTTTCAGAATGCAGTTTTAAACACGTCCTTATTTTGTCTGTGTTCCTGTGCTTTCTGCAACGATGTGAACTAAAGGTTTTACATTTGTTAGTTTGAAATCCACAGCTGAGGAAGGGGCACTTCACAGTCTGTTGTTTTTTTAAATGATTTCCAAGATGAGTGAAAAACGTCTTTTGAGTACACTTTTCTCTGAAGTCACATAGTTCACAAAAAAAGGTGCAGGTGTCTTGCCTTGATGCAGTCTTGCAGTGGGATCTGGTGAGGTGTGACCTCAATGCCCCATAGGTTCTGAAGGTGCAGACACAGTCGGTGTAGGCACAGGGCCAGTGATTTCCTCTTCCGTGCCAAAGTCGATGGTGCCTCAGTACACTTTCATGACTTGAGCTGACGAAATCACAATATTTGCATTTCATATGCTATCTGTAATTAGAATTAAAAAGCCAATTGGTCAATTTACCTTTCACAGTTGTTTGCTGCAATACATAGATATACGGTGGGTCTGCAACCTTTACTATCACAATAGCCCCATTTCAGCCCCAATGTCCACAAAAAAGAAATATCTGTAGCCGCAGAACACATTTGATAACACAAATAATAGACTAAAGACATAGTTGGTGTATTTAGAGTCTACAAAAACTACAGCTTGTTGCATTTATGTAAGAATGGCATTAAAGGAAACCGTTTTATTGCTATTTTGTTATAACGAAATAAAACACTAAACCTAGGAGAAAAAATACTCTGGCATGTGTAGGCAGTCCTAACATCTATTCTCATTCCTCCTCTTTGTGGAATGTAAATAAAATACAAAGTAGCTGACATATACCTGCAGCCTAATATGGTAAAAAGCATAACAAAATAAATAAGCCAGTTTGTGTTTATTTAAGTCTTTAAACTGTTTTCCTGTGCCATCATTATCTCTCTTTTTTTCAGTGAGACAACTATTAATATTATGAATAACCAGACATGTCACTCTATGGAGCTGTAACACATTATATCTTATTTGTTTTTAAACACACTTTATAGCCGAAATAACCTTGCTGTAGCAATGGCTGATATCAAATCAAATATTTGAGAATTCGAACCAAAAAAAAAAAAGATTAATCGAATTGACGTATCTTTTATAAAATTAAAATATATTTAAAAAACGGCCTATACTGTATGAGCGGACATAACGCTGACCTATAATGGCTCGTTCTTAAAGGCAACTTAAATGGATGTGTTGTATAGGATAGATTATTAAAAAGGTAGAGAGATCACAATATGGAACCGGAAGCAGCTATTTTAAGAAAATAGGCTTACATGCACAGGGGAGAGGCGGGTGCGGAGGTGATTTACAATAATTAATAAACACACGTAAATGGCTCGCCCGACGCCTTTCAGTAACTTTACAAGCTTCATCGCCGTATTTATCTTCTGAGTATGGCGATAAAAGTTACATATTCTGAAAGCCAAGACTTTGTTGGTTTAAATACAAACAGTTTTTGATATACATTCACGATTATCTCATAGTCACATTTATTATTCAGGCTTATATTTTCGATTCAATTAAATATTCTTACTATTTGTTAAACATGAATTATATGCACCATCGTATATTTGTCAAGCTAAAAGCCGAACATATATGTTAGCATACCTTAGCAAATCAGCCGAACCTCAGCGTCGCAAAGGTTTTCCCTCCTGGAGCTCTAGTTAGCGCGCCAGTCTCCACCTGAACCGGGGATTCGCCTCGTCTCCGTCGGTCTGCTGCACTGACGGGGACAGATACATGACTTTTACCACCTATCAGAAATGTCCAGACATGTCATCTATGAAGCTGTAACACGTTTAATCTTAAATGTTGTTTAACATACTCAATTAGCGAAAAATAATATCCTTGGAGCTACGGTGAAAACATTTTACTGATGTCGACATCGTGCTCTTAACCGGTTGATTCACTCGCACACATTACATTCTAGTTGATCGTTAACGCACGGTAATCCTCCCTTAATTATGCAGTCCGTCTTTTACCATATATTCTGGCCATAAAACAGTCTATCGTTGCGTTTCCTCCCTCACGCCAGACAGACGTGCATGCATGGACCCACATGTCCTCAATGCTGGCCGACAGACGGGTTGCCAGAATATTTCTAAAACCACCTTTTCATAGTTATATTTGTCTGCCACTGATATTCATCTTATATGTGCTAAGCTAACAGCCGACCACGTTTATGGCTACACTTGTCGGTCGTAGCATACCTTAGAAGTCTAGGGCCAGATATGATAAACGTTTCTAAAACATTTTTCCTCTTTCAGAGAAGCTATCTAGCATTAGCTAGCTAATGTTAAACTCGGCTAATGTATCACAAACCACAATCTAGTGCCACATTAACTGATAATTCACTAACAATCAACTAAATAATTTGCAAACAATTAATGTCACACTTTAAATCAGACATTTTCTATATTAATAATTTCAATACAATATTCAAACAAAGTGCTCACCTTGAGTTTGAGGATGATCAGTCCCGTTGAGAACATCAGAGAGTGCCGAACATGTAAAGGCGAAATACTGTAGAAAACCCCCTGCAGATTTCTGTTGGAGACCCCGTTCTTAGCTCGTTCTTAGCATACACACATAACTTAGTTTGAACTCTAACCTTGGATTTCTAAGTTTTGCCAACTGAATTTATTGAATGACACACACTTTAAACAAGCAACATAATAAAGATAGTCGAGAGAACTACTTTAATGTAGTTTGCAACTCAATTCAATATTTTTTGTTCACATTACAAAAAAAATATTTTAAGGCCAACAATTTTAAGTTAGAGTTTTTACAGTGCATCCATTAATTTCCCCAACATTGTGGTAAAAAAAAAACACACGTTTAATCCATGTTGGTGTACTACAACTACAAAAAGCATCGGTTTGTTTTCTCATCAGGAAATGCAGACCGGCTCAAACAAACGATTTTTAATTATTCGAATTATTGATATTTATCGGAACGGTATCGCACCTTCTTTTTTAAATTGACGGTTCGAGATGACTAGTAGCCCAATATTTCATTGCACAACAGTTGTTGGGATGCTGTCACAGGCTCTTTAAGGCTGGAAACAAATAGGGAGGCCACACAGAGTTAACCTGTTAAATCACGAGCCTGTTTTTCAGGTTTCAGGCTCGAAAATGACATTCCCAGAACAAATGACCATATCTTCCCTTCTAAAAAGGTTAAATTAATAATCTTTTTTCTCAAAGTAATGGTAAACCTGTGAGTTGCATGTAGAAAAGTCAGAATCAATATAGATGTTTTTTATTTTAAAGAAAATTCAGATTGAACATGGTAAAAAACTGTAAATGATAGTGTCTGTCCAAAATATATGTTGTCCTTATAGTGACTAAAAGCTTTCGGAATCCAAAGTACAACATATAATAAGTACCCTGTATCAAGATTGATGCAAAACAAGTGATATTTGACCTTTTTAGACAGATTTAGCAAAAAAAACCTCTGCTGAGGCAATTTGGGTGGATTTTCCATATCTCTGGCCCCCCTTGCTGGATTTTGACATGTGACATCTCTTTCTAACCGTCAGAGCCAATGGAATCGAGGGGAACTTACACATAGTCCTTATTTGTTAATGTGTTTGTGTTAGACTGCCGCATAGCCAAGACCGGAAGCAGCAGCCACTCTGGTGGCTACCATTAGCAGCTGATTTTTGCATAAAAATGGAATTAGTGATTATAAATGAAATAATTTTTGTATACAGAGACGTTAAAAACCTATGGATTATCCGATTCAGCCGCGTTTTTTCTCGTTTTAATGCCATTGAACACGTCTTTTGATCAGATTGACAGCTACGGTGAGACGATCTCCCTAGAAGCTCCGTAAAGGTACGTGTTGTGATGTCTGTGTTTGCTTCCCCTGTCGCGAGTTCGGATCACTCAGTGATGATACTATATACCTAAATAATCTGTGGAACCTCAGCTTTAATCGGATATCTTGTATGTGCAGCTACAATAAGTAATAAGGGTACTTTTATCTTGAGTTCTGTGCCAATGTCCGTTAGCATTTTTCACTAAGGGGTCATTTAGATGCTTCTTATGAGACTTGTGTTTTGTATCGTTAGTTAGCTGAGATTATTCCCGTTAATCTGGTATAACACATTAATAGGTTCTTAAATATTAAGATCCCTTGAGACACAGTGTCGTGAAAAAAAAAACAGGGTCCCTGCTGCCGGGGACCTTGGGGTTTAACAGATTAAATGGCAATCAGATGTTTATTTAACAGGTTAACATAAAATACCTCTGAGTAATTGTGTATGTAAGAATAAGACTGTCAGTAGTGTCAGAAATGAGTGTATGTGTGGAAGTGTGCTGTAGGCATGTTGGATGGTGCATCAAACCAAACACAGGTGGAAGGCTGAGGTTGCTGCAGCAGGCCAGTATCAGAGAGTGAACCTTCTTGAGGCTCCACCTCTAGATGGGCGGGCACAAACATGACGACACTCCCAGTACCTGCCAGATGACCGCAAGGCAGGGAGCACAGACAGGCAGAAGGGGGGAGGGGTCGTCACACTGGGCATTTAAACAGTCCTCCGGCACCACTCGATGACGTAGTATACTTGAAATAGTTGCTCGACATTGAGAAACGGCCTCTGTCTTTTAACTCCGCACCTTGGAATGAATCCAGTCATAACTTCAGCAAAAGCCTGTGATTGTTTGACAGGGAGCCATGAAGTCTTAGAATTGTCTGAACATGCTGCACCATATGTGAGAACGGTATGGAGCTCAGATATAACGGGCAGTTTGTAAATAATGTATGTACCCCTACACAAAGATACACACCACAAAGTAGTGATTATTCTCCAATGCCAGATTTCAATCCCGGTGATTAGTCATGATCTTCAGGAGTGAAACTGTCCCTGAAATGTATAATAAAAGTTATAACAAATACAAAAGAAACAAAACATTTTGAGTTGGTGCAATTTCTACTGATGTACAACTAAACAATTGAAGTGACATTACATATAATACATAAGTGGCAGTTTTCCTTGAAACTTAAATATTGTAGATGATCGTCAAAACTCAAATCTAGTGCAGACAGTTGCCTTGACATTTAGAGTTGTCCTAGCTTTTTTTTTTTTTTACAGTGCATTGGTAGCTACCATTAGCAAACAATAAGATAAATGTAACCTGCACGTTATTGGAATAGATACCCTGTGCTGCAACAAGTGGCCCTGTTATCTTACTTACAGTATGTGACAAGTGGAGTGACACATGTTGGTTTTAACACAGGCAATCTCTTCTAAATGTTGGCTAATCATCAGTTAAATAAGGGTTGGGTTAGGGGTATTTCAGTTAAAATAACACTGGCATAGTTTAGACAGGGAGAAAAAGTATCCAGAAGAAGTGTACTCTCAAATCCACCTTTGCATCAGTATTCAGTTTTTCCATTGTGCAGTGGTTTCGTTCTGTTTGTGGGTCTCTTATTTCATATATTGTCTGTGTGTATGAATTCCCCTCGCTCAGGGCTTTCAGTACTGCAGATACTCTTGCAGGTATAGAATACATTACTCTCTTTCAATGTCACATTCTCTCCTTCTCCACTCCATCTCATCCCTGATCCACCTCTTTCTGTACCAGTCTCTCTGTATCTGTTTTTGCTACCTCACCTTCGTCCCTCCTTGGATCTCTGCCCCTCCCCTCCCCTCTGTCTCTCTTCCAGCATGGCTCTCTTTGCAGCCATTTTTTTTCAACACCGCTATAAATATTGGATGTTTGTATTCTACTTTGATCAGTCTGGGTAGAGGGTAACAGACAGGTAGAACTCTGTAGCTGCATCCACAAGGTTGGATTTAAGTTTGCTTAAAGGGTAATGTATATTATATGATATTCAGTATATGATATTTAAAACTCAGTCAAAAAGGTTAATTCAATCTATTTGTATTTCTTGGTCCAGAACAGCATGCATATCGGCCCTGTAAATCGAAGCTCTTCCGTCAAAACTACATTTGAAAACAAATTTGAAAATAGTTTAATCTTGTGTTGAAAGGTGCTATATAAATAAACGTGCCTTGCCTTGTTTTTTTTGTTTATTTAATATATGTTGGCCTAATGGTGTCTCCTCTATCAATTCATTTGAAGGAAGAACTATTTGTTTTGGTCTTTTGGGTTTGTTTATTTGTTGGAAAGACAATTGGCCCAATTTTCATTAAACTTGAAAGGGTTTTTGCATTGGCCATTAAATGTTGGAGTAGATTGGAATCATTACTTTTCACTTAAAGATCTCCTATTATACTATTGTTAGGGATATATAATGACTATCATATAACAATATATAAAAAACATGTCTATGATGTGTTTTGCTCAAAATACCAAACAGATCATGCATTTTAGACATCCCTCATATCCCTCTATTTCAGCGCTGATGGAGAATGGCTGATTCTCTGCTGTGAGCTCTGCTCAGATGCAACTAAATGCTGCCGTGATTAAATGCCATATTATGTTCCAAACCACTTCAAGGATTATTTCTGAAACTGTATGGAGCTCAAATGCAGGTTTTCCACAAGTTACCACGAGTTCCTTTTTTTTATTTCCTGCTTTTTTACACATGCTCTCTCCAGTACAGGTTAGCTCTGAGTGTTAGCGATGCTTGCTAATGTAAACATAGACTATATAACGTCCAACACACGTCAGCATTGTTTCTGATAGCAACGTTTCTGATACGGCCGTGGGCGTAAAGCCAGCACATTTCCGATATTACGTCATATCGGACTCAAATCTCGATCAGCTCCGTTGTACCCCCGTTTTTAGAGATTTTGGAACGAAGGAAAAGAGAGGATTTTCCTTTGACACTTTGTGAGTTCCCTGGCACACCGGGGACCCATATTTATGTAAAAAGATGTATAAATATGCATTTTGCATGATAGGACACCTTTAACCTGTTAAGCCCGGATGCCCCGGTTAGGTTTTTTTTTTCACGAAACTGTGTCTTTGGGCTTCTTAACATTTAACAACCTATTAATGTGTCATACCCACTTAACGGGAAGAAACTCAGATAACTGACGATACGAACCATTTTTACTGAAACAAAACACAAGTCTCACAAGAAGCGTCTAAATGAGCCCTGAGCGAAAAAAAGCTGACGCACTTAGCACAGAACTCACTGTATAAATACTTTATTACTTATTGGATCTGCACAAACAAGATATCAGATTAAAGCTGAGATTCCACAGATTATAGAGGTATTAGTATCATCACTGTGCGATCAGGGGAAGCAAACTCAGACATCACACGACGTAGCTTTACGGAGCAAAAACGGCAAATAGTCTTACCTTTGCTGTTTGTCTGATCAAAAGTTGTGTTCAATGGCATTAAAACGATAAAAACGATGCTGAAGGTTAATCCATAGGTTAATCCAATGTGTCTGTGTCACTTTGAAATGATTACTGATAATCCATCATAATTTTTATGTCAATAACGGAGTTTTCATATATCTTCCTGGGAACCGAGGGAAACAAACGTTTTCCAATCTTCTTTATTTTTTATTTCCTACCTATTTAGGGTTAAAAAAACATCTTGCAATTTAGCCATTTTAAATGTTACACTATGACGTCAGGACCATTTTAGTTTGAAAAGACAGCCAAAGTTAACAGACTATGTAACGTATTATGGTTATATAGTGATATTAATACAAGAATACATTCACCTTTATTTAAAACATGAATAAGTAATTGATCTGAACATTGCTGTTTATTTGGTCATTATAAAACTAGTTTGGTTTTTGGTGAATCTTTCCAGATCTTCAAAGACTTTGTAGTCAATGTACTGGGAAAAGTACCTCATTGGACTCCAGTCGGCACAGGCTGTAGGGTCATCTTGACTAGTTTTATGGATGTGGTCTCCATTTGACCTGCTCACAGAAACAAACTTGGCATTCCTGAGGCAATTCTCATTTTGCATGGCTCCACTTAAAATAAAACAACAATAAGACATACGTGCTACTCTTGGCCCACAGAGGGGCATGTCTTTCCAGCTCGTCCCTATCTGTCTCTATCTGTGCGCTCATGGAGCATCCTGCATCTTTCCCCCTTCTTCTTGACCCTCTGCTATCCCAGGTGTGAAATCCTCATCTCTCTCATCATCTGAGAGCTCAACATCTGAATCTCCCTTATGGAATTGGCCTTGGTTGAGGTCCGTGCTCTCTACGTATTGATCTTCTGTTTTGTTACAGTATGACTAGCAAACATGTTAAATATCTGAATTTGGAACATGTTAACAGAGTTAAATTCATGTAAAAATAATTGCAGGTGGATTTCCAAGGCTAATTCTGAAGATATTCTGACATTTTAATCAGATCTCATTTCAAATAGGTTTGGCCACACTTTTAGGAAAATATCCACTCAAAAAGTTTCAAGTCTCATACATATTGCAGTAAAGAGGCATTACCAATTAAATAACTAACTACTTTCACAGATGATGTCTACAAATCAAACCATAGATGTGATGAACTCTGATTTCCTCTGTCTTCCATCAACTGCTGCCCATGAGCAACACTGTGAGCTGCTCCATTGGAGTGTTACATCTCTGTGGGGTTCACACACCGCCCTATTGATAAATAAAGAATAGACTCACTGCATACTGTTTATTGGTTTGTTCACTTCTTCCCCGAGCTATTTGCAGGGGAAATCTTTTGTAGTGTAGACAAGGTCTTTCTGTTAGCAGCGAGCAGAGAACCAGGTGAGCGTCTCTAAGGATTTAAATAAAAAGAAGTTGAATCAGAATCAGCCGCAGCCACTGGGTTGTACAGCCGCAGGCTCAGTCCTGCAGGGATTTAGAGTTTCCTTGTGGAACCCGTCATGTTGCATGATTGAAGTCCTATACCTGTGTTGAGCTGCCCCCATGAGACATTATCTCGTGTGTGTGTGTGTGTGTGTGTGTGTGTGTGTGTGTGTGTGTGTGTGTGTGTGTGTGTGTGTGTGTGTGTGTGTGTGTGTGTGTGTGTGTGTGTGTGTGTGTGTGTGTGTGTGTGTGTGTGTGTGTGTGTGTGTGTGTGTGTGTGTGTGTGTGTGTGTGAAAATGAGGCCAAGGAAATTACATTTTCTAAAAAAATTCTGATGTTGATTTAACAGGATTATTGTTTTTCCACTGCACACAGTAAATGATAAACATCCAGTCAATATTCAAATGAGTGCATTTCCTTAGCTCTATCAATATTTAATAAACGGGCAAACCCTGTGGGACCTGAGAAAGGAATCGAGGAAACAATGGGTTGAGTACTTGTATATGCTGGAGTGTGTCTCAGTATTTACATATATTAACTAAAAAGGCACATAGAGAGCGCAGCCAACCGCCAAGGCCAGTGCTGCATTCAAATGCTCCTCAGATGTTCATTTATGAAGTTGTGAGGTTATGATGATTATAATGCCGGCTTTAAGTCTCTCTCTCTCTCTCTCTCTCTCTCTCTCTCTCTCTCTCTCTCTCTCTCTCTCTCTCTCTCTCTCTCTCTCTCTCTCTCGTGTAGCTTTTAATAAAAGTTCTCTCTTTTTTTCTTCCTCTACTTTGTTCATTGTATGATTCTTCATTGGTCGTGTTTGTTGTGAGTATAGTTTAGTTTTTCTTCCGTGAGAGAAGCGTGTTTCTCTGCAGGGGTGGCTTCCTGTGAGATGCCGTCCCTGCGACACGGGGTGAGGGTGATCCCTCAGGAGAACAGCACGGTGGAGAGTGTCGGTGGGGGAGCAGGTGGGACACGGGAACATCTCCTACGCATCCCGCATGAATAAAGCTGTCGTGGTTTTTGTAAAGAAGCAGGAGTTGGTAAGCCAGTTAATTGAAAGTGGTTTAAACATAAATTATGAGTTTATACAAGTGTCTCCGCTGGCAGTGCCTTCTACCCGGATTAAAATATCGGGACTCCCTCCATTTATTCCCGTTCAGTCTCTGCGAAGACAGGTGTTTATGTTTTTGGACTGCACATCACAAACACTGGATGTGTCTTTCCGTATTAAATATGAGGAAGGTTTCTACATGGTGTATGCGAGTGCTGGCAGTGTCAAGTGTTTTGGTTGTGGTGATGTGGGGCACAAGAGGATCACTTGTCCGCAGAGACTGATAGCAGCACTTCTATTGGAAGGAAACATTGTGAATGAGAGTGGAGAGGGAACGTGCGGGGAGCTACGGCCCCTGTTTCCGGGGCTGACGTACTCGTGTCTGCAGCTGCCGGGGCCGCCGAGCCTGCGCTCGGTGCAGCCGTGCACGCGGCTGCAGCGCCGGGGGCCGCGGTGCCCGCTCTCGGTGCAGCCGTGCACGCGGCTGCAGTGCCGGGGGCCGCGGTGCCCGCTCCTGCTACACCCGTGCACGCTCCCGCTGTACCCACACCCGGTGCAGCCGTGCTCGTGGCCGCCGTGCCCGCACTCGCTGTGCCCAGTGTAGCCGTGCCTGTGCCTGTGTTGCCTGCAGCAGTGGTGCCAGGCGGGTTTGTGTTTGGTCCCATGATGGCAGTTAAAGCCGCAGTTTCTGTGGGTGTTAGGCCGTTGTTTGCGGGTGTAGCCCAGTTATTCCCTAGTTTAATTAGGGAAGGGCCCTGAGTTCGTTAACTCAATAAATCTAATTTACAATGAAGAATACATAAGGTAATGTTGTGTTATTTCTCTTAAATTATCCTGTTTATATTTTACCAATGTACCCTTTGTGTTATCTTGAGTCTCTTTAAGCACCTTTAAGCACTGTAACTTTGCTAGTATTAGATTATGTCTACTCTACTATAACATATACACACTGAACAATTTAGCTGAGTTTAGTTAGGATGCCACCTGGGCGCCTCCCTAGGGAGGTGTTCCAGGCACGTCCAGCTGGGAAGAGACCAAGGGGTAGACCTAGGACCAGGTGGAGGGATTATATCTCTTCGCTGGCCTGGGAGCGCCTTGGGATCCCCCAGTCAGAGCTGGTTGATGTCGCCAGGGAAAAGAAAGTTTGGGTTCTCTGCTGGAACTGCTACCCCCGCGACCCGACCACGGATAAGCGGGAGAAGATGGATGGATGGCTGGATGGACATATAAAATAAATGTATATTTAAATGTGTTGAGCACAATGACACTTTACCTTAACACATTAGTTTAAATACCTCTATTGATATAAATCACCAAATATCACACTGGAATCAGTTTTAGAAATAGAGATCACAAATATTTACTGTATACTTAACTCAGTGGGCCCACACTCACTCAGCCCACACACACACAAGCCGGCAAATCAAATGAAATAAAACGCCTCACGTTGCAGGCCTGATGTGATGCTTGAGAGCGTTGAAAGTCAAAACTATTTGTCTTCTTCACTCAAAAATGAGCAATAGAACCAGAGCGATACCTTACATCTTCAACCCCAAACTGCAGCTGTACCGATCCCTCAGTCTCAGATGGTGATCAACGGTGGCGGGAAGGTGTCCAGCGACGGCGTGCTCTCTCGTATTGTCCAAAACTCCTCACTGTCACCAACGTGCAGCAAAACTGATAAAGATAAAGGGTTTTCATGCCGAAAAACCCCCGAACTGAAGCCAATAACGCCAGCTGAGTTAGCTATAACGTGGCTAAGAGTCCATTCACTGTACAGATGTAGCGCTTCGTTTCAGACGCCTACCCGTGCGGGTCCGTGATCGGCACGGGGTGGGCCCCTGCTCAAAAGGAAAACCCCCCGCAGGACTTGAAACGCCCCCTTGATAAATACATTTAATTATAATGAAACCAGCTGCAATGGATCATGGATCCACCAGGGGGAGCCGTGAAAAGCTGCCACACTGAAACTCATGTGAAATAAACAGCTGATCTACAGGTATCTGATATAGCGGATATTTGTTAAGATCCATATATGTCACGGATAGGATCATATTCTGTGCTTAAGTAAGAGACATGTAATCATTTACTAAACATCACCATGTTTTTATTTAACAAAATAATGTTTAATTCACGTTGGCGTAACTTACAAAACCATCGCTATGTTTTTAGATCAGGAAATGCATCCAGGGTCAAACAAACGATGTTCGATCGTCATCCTCGCATTCATTTAATGTATCATATGTTCGCGAGTTGAAATGAATGCACTAAATTTAATCCACGTGAGTTTACAACAACAACAATAATCGCTTTGTTTTTATATCACATCCGACCGGAGGAAAATGCAGCGGCTCTCACTACCGATCACCCTAATCCCATGGGCAAACAATAATATGTACAGTGTTAATAGTTTTATTAGTGTCTAATATTACTGCTATAATAATCACACATTGAGTTGTTGAAATCAGACCGTCGTTTTTTTTAAACGCTCTGAATGAAACGGCAGCTCTCAGGTGATCAGCTGTGTGTTTACACAATAAAATATGCATAGTAATTTAATACCTTCCAACACACATTGTAAGAACAGTTCTGTTTCATATGAGTGTTGAGAGCTATATCCACAAATCTACTAATGTTGCCCTCAGTGCACCAGATTGATGCATTTAACTTCAATTTAAATAAAAATATCTTCTGTTGTAACAACAATAACATTATAAATAGTAACATAGCATGGTATTGCACATTTACTGTAGCTTTGAGTGTTACTGGCCTGAGATTTTTTTATTACATGAATGAAGGTGACTGAAGCTTTTTAATATAGACTTTTCAGTGTCCCACATTTTGCACAGAACTGTCCCACATTAGGAAAACAGATTGTCTGAGACAACTTGGCACTAAGAGTACTAATATGTCTACCATTTCTTTTATGAGTTTAATATCTGCATGTTCTCTTTTGGTTTGATTAGGACACATCCTGGGGATTTCAGAATGTTACTGGATTTTGATTTATTGTATCGGCTTCATGTCGCAATATATTCCCGAAGTCTGAAATGCAAAAATGTTCCACATTAGGGCAATTCACCCTATATTTAATCATTTTGTTTATTTTTAACGAAATAAATGTGGTTTAATCCATCGTGAAATTAATGTAGGCTATTTACTTAGTACATATCTGACATTAACGATTAACACACTGTTCATACTGCTCACAGGCTGATATCTAGTGTATTCATACCCCTCACTGTTTATTCATCATTCAATTCATTATATATTTTATTCTGTAGATTGTGAACATTACTTTTCACTTTACTGCTTGTTGCACCTGGTTAGAAGCTAAACTGCATTTCGTTGTCTCAGTATCTGTAATCTGTGCAATAACAATAAAGTTGAATCTAATCTTGAGCAGGAACTAATGTAGGCTATTATTTACTTAGTACATATCTGACATTAACGATTAAACACGTTTGTGCATTCTTTATGAATGCAAACCGAGTCATTTCGTTTATTATTAACGAAATAAATGTGATTTAATCCACATCATTTACTGTGTTAATTGTTTACTGTACAGTAGTATTGTTTAACTTGAAGGTGCCTGATGTGAACATTTCCAGAATGTATTGTCTTCACTTTTTAAATGCCTCTGTGATGTGCTGCAGACCATATCGTTCACCAGCCCAACCCCCCATGTGTCCTATGTATGTTGGGGACCCTTTGTTTAAAACTAATTGGCCATCGGAATGTGTGGAGTCACATTCCACAGCTCTCCCCCCTCCTGTGATCCCCGCACACAGAGAGAGAGAAAGGGAGATCGCTCTTCTGGAGTGAAGAGAGCGGAAATAATGATATTGCAAGTTAGAAACGTAAAATGCATTTTGACAGACACTTGGGGGAAATATGCTGCATTTTGAATGTCCGATAGTCCACCATTAACACCGGAAATATCAAACATTTAATAAAAGTGAAAAACAATGAACAAGACTTAACGTATTCATCATAATTAATTATATTTATTTCGTTTGGATGTAGGATTTTTGACTTTGTTTAGAGCAGTGATCTTCTACTATATGAACATGTTTGATTGAGGTAGCATGGGATTTCATTCTAATAAAGGCAAAAGTGTTATTATAAATATAATACAAATATATATATATACACATTATGTACAACAATCTGTTTTTTCTGTCTTTATCTGTGCCACGCTTCAAAGCGGTTTCTGTCAACTACGACACAGAGGGCAACATCACAGATTCCTCCTCCTCCATGTAAAAAAACAAGCTTAAAGCTTGACTCACGTTCAGAGTTCTCTTCATCATAGTTGAATCTTCAAAACTCTAAATCTATCTAACTATATCTAAATTCTCAATGTTTGTTTGTCACTTTACTTCAATCGCAGTCTCCCGCAGCCTCTCTTCGTCTCCCGCCGCCTGTCTTCGTATATCTTCGTCTCTCTCCATTTCCCGCCGTCTCTCTTCGGTTCCCGCCGTCCCTCTTCGTCTCGTTTCGTATCACTCCGTTTAACTGATTACCTCACCCCCTCCCTGGTAAATACATCCTGTTGAGCAGAATCTACAGTTTCCAGTATTTTCCGTTTCGTAAAATGATAACATACGGCGAAGATATTAAAATATGTGCTTCCATTATTCATACTTCTGAAATATATCTGTATTAACTTTATATCATCGTATGTCCGTGTTTATTGGGTATTTTTGCATGAAACAAAGACTGGCATATAGTTTCAAGCCAGTACTTTCGACAGAAATACACATATACATCCTGTTGAGCAGGATCTACAGTTTCCAGTATTTTCCGTTTCGTAAAATGATAAAATACGAAATGTGTGCTTCCATATTTCATACTTTTGAAATGTATTAACTTTATATCATCGTATCTCCGTGTTTACTGGGTATTTTTGCATGAAACAAAGACTGGGATATAGTTTCAAGCCAGTACTTTCGACAGAAACACACGGCAATGTTGTCCGGACTGTTGTTTTTATGCGGCACCGGCTTGAACAGGTCATGTGATCTGATCACGCCGGCGTGACGGTCGACTCCAAAGGGTTAATATTAAATACATAAGTATTTTTACAACTTGTATTTAGAAATACTCTGTTGTAATTATTGATGCATACATGTGTTCATCCATTTAATGTGGCATCTATAATGGGGTTAATGTATGATATTACTTAATAATACAATACATTATAATATATGATATGATAATTACATTTTAGTTTTATTCATTATTATTATTTGTATCGCTCATCTTATTTTTGATTTTATTAATCTGTGTGAATCTGTGCTGTCCTGTTTTTCACTCTCACCCTGTTGCTGTTTGCACTACTGAATTTCCCCACGGGATTAATAAAGGTCCATCTTATCTTAATGTATAAGTTGATTTACTTCAATCTACTGTACAATATTACAATAAATATACTGCATAAAGCAAACTATATACTTTATTTGATCTAAAATATTGATGTTTCTACAACGCCCATTGTGTATTTTGTGAATGAAGCGCCATCTCATGGTTAAATCCTGTAATTGAACAAATGGGGAAATTGGGCAACGCCCTCTAGCAATTTGGCAACACCCCCAGCCACTGGCATCCGCTGGGCTTTTGACTGGGACACACCCATTTGAGTCTGATCTGGAGTGCTACATCTGTATTAATGAATGCAAACACTCAGTTGCTAACAAGCTAATACACACACGTGGATTACTCTGGGACAAACTTGGAGTAGAAAGGTAATCAGTTCCTTGCAGACAGCATGTAGAAAATAATCTATCTGAAGACTGTCGAGTTGATAATCTTGAGACACTAACTACATACTTATTTGCTATAAACTGTCAACTTTTATTCACTCTAGGCATGTTTGAGACAAGCGAGACCTGCGCAGACGCGATCAACGTCTTGCTAGTGCGTTGCATGATGGTTAGTCATTTTGTCCGACTTGCTCTGGAGGCTCGCCTACATGATACGTTGAAATCTCGCGGGACAAAGACGCCCGCAGCCTTGAGAGCGAGGCGAGGCGGCGCGGTTCCTCTCCACGGGCTGCGGAAGCTAAATGCTTCATGGGAAACGACTCGCTGGTATCTCGAGCTGAGCGCTCATTGGTGGTTTTTACCCCGTGCTGGTGATGAAACTCTCCAATTGGCTCGGCAAAAGTGTGTTGTTGTTTTGTGTCAGTTTTACGTCGCCACTTTCATTCACATTTTTCATCATTGTTCCACAATGTTTATCATCATGAAATTAATATCCATATATTTTATACTATACTGCTTACCGTTTTCATACTTTATATATCTTAGCATATTCATACACACTGTTCATACTGCTCACAGGCTACTGTGTATATCTAGTGTATTCATACCCCTCACTGTTTATTCATCATTCAATTCATTCTATATTTTATTCTGTAGATTGTGTACTTTACTGCTTGTTGCACTCCTGGTTGGAAGCTAAACTGCATTTCGTTGTCTCAGTACCTGTAATATGTGCAATAACAATAAAGTTGAATCTAATCTTGAGCAGGAACAAATGTATTTACTTAGTACATATTTGACATTAACGATTAAACACGTGTCTTTATACATGCAAACCGAGTCAAGCCGACTCCGGAGGTGGCGGTATGCACCTTAAAGTTGTTTGCAATGCGCCAAAAAACCGAGAGAAGAGCGTCTCTGCCAGCGACAACAAACTTTTGCTGAGCCAATTGGAGAGTTTCATCAGCAGCACGTGATAAAAACCACCAATGAGCGCTCAGCTCGAGATACCAGCGAGTCGTTTCCCATCAAGCATTTCGCTTCTGCAGCCCGTGGAGAGGAACTGCCGCGCCTCGCTCTCAAGGCTGCGGGCGTCTTTGTCCCGCGAGATTTCAACGTCTCATGTAGGCGAGCCTCCAGAGCAAGTCGGACAAAATGACTAACCATCATGCAACGCACAAGCAAGACGTTGATCGCAACTGCGCAGGTCTCGCTTGTCTCAAACAAGCCTATTGGAGGGATTGACTCAGACAAGGCTCACGTCATGCCCCTGCCAACCTGTGATTAGTCAGGGCCATGCCAAGGGAAGCCAGAGGTGGCTGGCTTCCCTTGCCTCACAATCCAATCAAATCGCATCAATTTAGTGTGGCAGTGACACGTCCTAAAACCCGGAAGTAAGCTGCGCTCGGTTTCCCTCGACAAAAAGGCAATGGGATTTCTCCATAGGATTTTGGAAAATAGCGCGAAATAAGGTCAGTGGATAACTAACCTGTTAGATAAATGCATGTTTTGTTCAGTCGGATAATATCCACATGTCGACCCTACTTTTATAATTTTCGAATCATAAATCTAATCGATAGAAGATAGATAGCGTCACTGCACCACTATCACCGCCGTTAGAAAGTAGCAAGCAACTGAAGCAAGTGCAATTATGGAGAGTGGAGATTTGGAGTATTTAATCAAAAATAATTATACTAAACTTCCGCTACAGCAGCAACAACAAATACAATCTGATGACAGGCCAATGCCCAAACTGGAGCTGTGTACAGCGAGGAAAAAAGGAGCGAATCGGACGTAAAACGTTAAAGGTCTCCTGATTTAGTTTGTGAATTAATGCTTATTAGAGTTTCGGCTGGAGAGTGCGTGCGGACCTGTCGGTTAGATAACAGGTGTGTGTAAGTCCTGCATCTGTATGATACAAATGTGTGTAAAATGTAATGTATAAATGAATAAATCACTACTACTACTCAGCGTCTCCACCACAATCCGATCTACTGTGTCCTGTCTTCCTCCCCTCTGCATAACATCCCATCACCAGTAATAAATACAAAGCAGAGTCCCAGGGTATTCAGAGAGGCTACGGGACATTTGGGTTACACAAGCAATACACATGGGTTAAAATATCAGATGGTAGAGTTAGTGCAGCCAGATTGGACAGGTTTTATTTACCCAAGCCCTTTTCTGCTAGGGTTACACACTGTCAGATCATCCCTGTTGCTTTTACAGACAATCATTTAGTTTTGATGGAGCTGATTTTATCTTCCAACGGAAAACCCAGATCTTTTTGGCATTTTAATAATAGATTATTACATGATTTGAATTTCTGTGAACATTTTAAAATGTTTTGGGCTTACTGGAGATCTAGGAAAGATAGTTTTTTCTTCCGTGGTGGGAGGTAGGAAAAGCCCAAATTAAGGTTTTTTGTCAACAATACACCTCCTATTCAACAGCCAAAATTAAGAGAGTATTGGAGAATTTAGAAAAAGAGATAATAGATTTAGAAAGTGTCTCACAAGCTGATCCACAGAATAATGCCAGTTTAAAAGAAAAAAGACAGGAGCTTAACTCCTTTATGCAAGAAAGAGCCAAAGGAGCTTTAGTCCGAGCCCGTTTCACCAAACTCCAGGACATAGACACACCCACTGCCTTCTTTTTCAGTTTGGAAAAATCAGTGGTACGGAGAAAACAGATGTTGTGTCTGCGGCTTTCTAAGGGAAAGGTGACCACGGAGCCGGCTGAGATGAGGAAGCATGCAGTAGATTTCTACACGGATTTGTTCAGGGCTGATGAATGTGATGTGGATTCTGCTGCAGAGCTTCTGCAGGGGCTTACTCAGCTGAGCTCAGAGGAACAGAACACGCTCAGCTCTGAACTGACTTAAGAAGAACTAACTGCCGCTGTGTCTCAGATGGCGTCAGGAAAGGCTCCTGGAATAGATGGATTATCATCAGACTTTTTTAAGCATTTTTGGAGTCTTATGGGACAGGATATATTGGATGTTTTTAAAGAATGTTTTTAAAAAGGGATGCTCCCAGCTTCCTTCAGGCGTGCAGTTCTCTCTCTGCTTCCTAAAAAGGGAGATTTGACCTCTTTAAAAAACTGGAGACCAGTGGCTCTTTTATGTACGGACTACAAAATCCTCTCAAAGGTTTTATCAAACAGATTAAAACGTTGTATTGGTCAATTAATTGTTGTGGATCAATCATACTGTGTGCCAGATAGGTCTATGCTTGATAGTTTGTTTTTAATGAGGGATGTGTTTGACATATGTAAATGGTATAATATCAATCCTGGCATCATATCTATTGACCAAGAGAAGGCTTTTGATCGTGTAGATCACAATTTTCTCTTTACCACACTGCAGGATTTTGGTGTTGGGGAGGGCTTCCTGTCCTGGGTAATGTTGGAGTCTACCGGACCAGGTCCGTCCTCCGCGCAGATCGTTTGGATATGGCCAGAGCGGGGTCGCCGTCCGGATCTGCCGATGACCGTTCTTAGTTCTGAGGGAAAAGGAATTGTGTCCTAGACACTATTCTCTGTTAGCTGTACAAAACTAGACGTTGCACTCCAATGGATTGTTTCTTCAAATAAGCACTTTATTACACAGTTCAACAAAGATATATCAATCTGATACTATACCACAAAGCGCCTGCGCCTTGGACTCCTTCTTGAGTTCTCACCGTGACAAGCTCGTCAGTGTGAGATCCCAGTTGAAGAGAGCGTCGAGTACTGAATACATCCTGCTTATATACTGTTCCTAGCGGAGCCCCCACCTTCGCTGCTCTCTTGTGGTGTAATCTGCCTTTGCTGACCAGCAACCCTTAAGTTAGCCTTCGGCGCGCTTTTTGTTACTTCCTTATTTGCTTTCACTCACTTCCTTATCTGGTTTCACTCACAAGACTGCCCTTGTGAACTGTTGGGCCTGCTTGGTGGGTGATTTAGTGTGAGAATAATGAGTTCTGCAACCTTGTGGCTTATCAGTTTGGACATAACAGGATGCCTCTCTTCTTAATCTGGTTGACCCCGCGTTTTTGTTGCACACAGTATATTTCCACTGAGGCTCTCAGCAGTTGGACTTTAACACCGTACTTTTCCATTCAGACAGCTCAATGTCTTAGCTTTTCCATGATAGGCCCACTATATCTTATATTCACTGCCACATTTGCCTTATCTTTATCCTTCAATCCCCCTTTTGCCCCATTCTAATGATTGGGGCAACAAAACAATGCTATTGTTTATGTACATTTATGTCAGCTGTTTTAGGCTTCTGTCTCTCTTTCCCACATTCTGCCATACGGTGGTACTGGTGGTGCTGTCGGGAAAGTGTCCATTGCTGCCGCTTCTTCTTCGCCTTCTTCAATGTCTGGGTTGTTTTCTAAGGATAGCAAGGCGAGTTGTTGGCCCAGGGGAGTAGAAGGTGCTATGGCGGTACTAATTATTTTGTCCACCATTGAGCGGATACATGGGATGCAGCAGCACCCGCACACGGTCAAAATTGCTGCAAACACGGCCTACCAATACTGAGGTGACCGGGTTTTGTATTTACCGAACACTGACATCCATTCGTCCCATTTACCGTCGATACCAGATTGATCTTTCATGCGGGAGTTGAGGGTTTTCAGACCGTCCAGTGCTATTTGTAGAGTGCCATCTGCAGCGGTGTTGTTGGGAATGAAGGTGCAGCATTGCTCTCCGAACATTGCACATACTCCGCCTTTTTCTGCTAGGAGCATGTCTAGGGCCATTCTGTTTTGATAGGCCATGAGTGATGTGGCTTTCAATTGCTCACTAACTGCCTTGAGTCCGGCATGTGTGAGGTTTCCTAGGCGTTGGATATTATAATGAATGTAATTGATGCGGTCTGAGTTTTTATTGATGACACACCAGGGGCAGATGATGGATGTGAAGCTGTCCGCTACTTGATCGGCTATTTTGTAGTCACTTGGTACGCCCCGTGGTACCCCTATTGCGTCTATGTACGTTGGATCTGGGTCAATCATGGCTTTGCGTTTGACTCTGTTCGTAGTATGATAGGGGTATTGTTCTGCCAGGTTTGTTATGTCCCCTACTTTTAATTTGTAGGTTTTCACTGGTAGAAGCAAAGTGACCAGTGCACATAGACCACTGGCATTATATGGGACGCGATCGTGGAGTTGGTTGCCACCGCAGTGGAACCATATGTCTGCTCGGATTACACCACGTCCAGGTGTAGTTGGTATCACTATGTGGTCGCAGAGAGTTTTGTTGAACCCCCCAGTGTTTCTGATTGTGGTGTTGAAACAGGTGTAATTCAACCTCGGAACTTTTGCAAAGAATAAGGGCGTTTTTAATTCCGCGTTGGCTAAAGGGAAGTAAACGTCGTATTTAGAGCAATTGTGTTGAGGGTTCTCTGTCCCCATTATTTCAGTGGCACACATTGGTTCTACCGGGGCAGGAATTATGTGGAGCAGGGGTCTGGCTCCCATACAAACGAGGCAGTCATCACCTGTGTCTAGCGCGGCTTGTTGTGCCATCAGTAACCAGTTGTTGCTGTTTGCTGAGTGTCCCGAGATTCCAGTTGCTACTTGGAACTCTTGATCAGTTGTCCACTCCTTAGTGGAGTGGATCACCACCCCCTTTTGGACAGATACTATGTCAGATTGTGGTCTTTCAATGCGACTGGACATGCATACGTATATAGAGAATTTGGGGCTTGGCGATGCCTTGGGCCATAGATAAAAGGATGTGCAAGGGGGTTCATCTTTCTTGGGTTGGGGTACCCCCGTTAAGTCTAACTGTACTATGAGGCCAGATGAGGATTTTGCTAGGTGTACTCTTTGCCTTACTTTTTTCGCTGTTCCTGTTGACGATGAACTCCAATCCGCCCCTGTCTCTCCCACCAAGTCGGTCCACGCTCGACCATAGCTATATCTTTCATTGGGATCGCCTTTTCCGAACCAAAAGTCTAGCGTCATGTACCATTGGTATTTGTTTCCCCACGACCCTCCTTTTTGGTTGCGTTCGTTTGACAAACTGGTGTACGGGATGAGGGTAGTGGTGCTTGAGTCCGAGGGTAGGCAAAGTGTCAGCGAGATGTGTCTTAATGCATCTTTCTGGTTACATTGGGTGAAATTTGCCGTATCTACTGTGCCGGCCACATTGCGGACGTGTCTAGTTAGGCTGTTTTTTGGAGGAGAAAAGGTATCTTGTGTAGTTTTATTTTGTGGGGAATTTGGATTATTACTTTGGTCAATGATTTGCCTCCCCCTTTCACCCACTATGATAATGATTATTCCAACAATGATGAAAAAACAAAGTGTTAAGGCCAAGCAATAGAGGTGTTGGTTAGGTCCTGAGTTCTTCTTCATCTTTGTTTTTCTTGTAAAAGTTCTTTGGTGTATCAGTGTAGGTGAGTGTCTCTTGTGTGGTGTGTGTATGTGATGCGTGTGGTGTACCGCCTACTTTGGGGGAGCGGTCCCTTGTTGTGCCTCCTCGCCGGCTGTTATCTCCTGGGCTGCCGTTGGTTCTCCTGTTGTCTCCTCCTCCTCGGAAGTGGAGTCGATGTCCACACTTGGGGGTTGGGGGGCTTCGGTTGTTTGCCTGATGTTCAGTTGGCCTAGGTCCTGGATGGTGTCAGCGAGGGTCCTGGTAGGTGCTGGTGCTTCCACACACCTGCTCCAGTGGTACCACGTGTCTCCTTTTCCGTCTACTCTGACTGCATGATCTGTTCGCTGGGTTACCTTGAGTGGTTCAGAGAACCTTGGAGCACACCACTTGGGTTTGATCGTCTTCAGGCGGACGTATTCAGCGTCCCTGCTGCCCTCAGCTTCCTCTGTGTGTCCTTTGGCTCTGGCTGCTGTGGATTCGTCTGCGAACTCTGCAACGAGGCATTTTAGTTGTTTATAGTAGGCCTGGTGCCCCACTTTGTCATACAGTTCCTTTGAAACCGTGGCTCCCGCCCCTGGGCCTGGAAACTGGTGCCCATGAGTCATTTCATATGGAGTGAACCCAGTGGTCCTGCAAATGGAACTTCTGATAGCCAATAGGGCGAGAGGTAGTGCCTCCAACCATGTCATTCCTGTTTCTTCCATCGCCTTTGCTAGTTTCTGTTTCCTTTGTGCTAACTCGGCCTCTAAATTCGCCTCGGCTAACGCCCTACCTTCATTTCTTCGGGGAGTATCTGTGTCTTCATGATCGCTTGTTTTAGCTCCCCCTCCCCTTTCTTTGCTGTGTTCCTGTCTAGGGTATGGGGTATCTTGGTATCTCCTATCTGGGGACGGTCCTTGTACCCCTGCTCTGGTCAAAGGTGGGGATGTTTGGTTTAATAAGACTTTTCCCTCTATCTGGTAATACCCGCCGGTGGGTTCAGCCCTCATAGGGTGCAGCATTGCCTGGATGAAGGGGTTGGCTGGGCTATACGGGGGGTGGCACCTCATGCTGTTCTCTAGGGAGCTCGGGGTACAGGAGAGCTGGGGCGGTGGCGGCCGTGTGTTTCTCTTGGTTGATTATGGGTTCTGCTGGTTTTGGGGGTTCTGCTACAACGGGGGTTCTTACTGCCGGTGCTGCTACTGGCGCGGCTACTAGGGGGGCTTGTGTGGCCGGGGTGGTTTTATCCTTGTCCTCCATGCGGCTAGCGGCTGAAACCATGGCATATGAGGTCCTATTTGGCTGCTCTAGTTTTTCTTGTTCGTCTTGGTGTGCTTTCTTTTTTAAAGACCATCTTCCCGGGTCTATACTTTTACGGCGGCAAAGTTCCTCCTCAAACCCCTCTGTGGCTTTCTTGAACATTCCCTTTGTATCCTTTCCTCCTAACAACTCTCCTTTTTTATCCTTAGTTCTTTGTCTGTGTGCTGTCAGTATGCCATTATCTGTCAATTTTCGGTACAATTTTGCTACCCCTTTTTCCCATTTTTTGTGATCCTTTTTCTCAACTTCCTTTTGTCCTTCTTCCACCCATTCTTTCCAAACCTCGCGACGTACATCTGGGATTTTGAAGCCTAGTGCTTCTTCTCTCGCAAATTCGCCTTCCATTTTCTACTTTTCCTTATCTTTCTTTATTAGATTCTCTGGTTGCTAGCGTCTTTTGCTAGTCTTCTACCTTTTCTTAGATACTAGGGCCTCACCTAGTTTTACACTGTGCTATGGCTACTGGTACGGCGACCAGTTTTACACCTTCCCTTAGATACTAGGGCCTCACCTAGTTTTACACTGTGCTATGGCTACTGGTACGGCGACCAGTTTTACACCTTCCCTTAGATACTAGGGCCTCACCTAGTTTTACACTGTGCTATGGCTACTGGTACGGCGACCAGTTTTACACCTTCCCTTAGATACTAGGGCCTCATCTAGTTTTACACTGTGCTATGGCTACTGGTACGGCGACCAGTTTTACACCTTCCCTTAGATACTAGGGCCTCACCTAGTTTTACACTGTGCTATGGCTACTGGTACGGCGACCAGTTTTACACCTTCCCTTAGATACTAGGGCCTCATCTAGTTTTACACTGTACTATGGTTACTGGTACGGCGACCAGTTTTACACCTTCCCTTTGGACCGCGGCGGATCCTCATAAATTACGGGTTTCACCCGCTTCTCACCACAGATTTGTTTATGCCCTTGTTGATCTATTTAGTGCACACAATTTTATTTACGTTTTATCTTTACTTTTTAGCTGGGACAATTATTTCTGCCATTCTCACACAATCCTAAAATGTAATGGTATTTCAAACACATCTATTTGTTGTAACAGGCAGATGCTTACTTTGATTCTGAGTTACCCGGGTTTTTGATTGTGTGAGATGGTTTCTCGTAAAAGCCGTAAACTCAATGTTTTTTGGTGTCCTCTCAGAAGGTCACCGGTGTTCAGACTACCCGCTCTAGACCATCACGTCGAGGTCACCAAGCTGTTGGAGTCTACCGGACCAGGTCCGTCCTCCGCGCAGATCGTTTGGATATGGCCAGAGCGGGGTCGCCGTCCGGATCTGCCGATGACCGTTCTTAGTTCTGAGGGAAAAGGAATTGTGTCCTAGACACTATTCTCTGTTAGCTGTATAAAACTAGACGTTGCACTCCAATGGATTGTTTCTTCAAATAAGCACTTTATTACACAGTTCAACAAAGATATATCAATGATACTATACCACAAAGCGCCTGCGCCTTGGACTCCTTCTTGAGTTCTCACCGTCACAAGCTCGTCAGTGTGAGATCCCAGTTGAAGAGAGCGTCGAGTACTGAATACATCCTGCTTATATACTGTTCCTAGCGGAGCCCCCACCTTCGCTGCTCTCTTGTGGTGTAATCTGCCTTTGCTGACCAGCAACCCTTAGGTTAGCCTTCGGCGCGCTTTTTGTTACTTCCTTATTTGCTTTCACTCACTTCCTTATCTGGTTTCACTCACAAGACTGCCCTTGTGAACTGTTGCGCCTGCTTGGTGGGTGATTTAGTGTGAGAATAATGAGTTCTGCAACCTTGTGGCTTATCAGTTTGGACATAACAGGATACCTCTGTTCTTAATCTGGTTGACCCCGCGTTTTTGTTGCACACAGCCACATTTGCCTTATCTTGATCCTTCAGTAAGGATTCTGTATCATGAAGCGTTTTGTGTAATAAAAGTGGGGGGAGGGTTGAGTGTTCCTGTGCCGGTTGGGAGGGGGATCAGGCAGGGCTGTCCTATCTCAGGTCAGCTTTACAGTATTGCCATTGAGCCTCTTCTCTGCAGGTTGAGGAGCCGACTGAGGGGTCTCTGTCTACCAGAGATGTCTCACAGCCCTCCTGTTGTTGTGTCAGCATATGCAGATGATATCAATATCATCATCCAGGGTCACACAGATGTACAGGAACTGAAAGAAAGCCTTGCCCTTTACGAAAAAGCATCTTCAGCCAGGGTCAACTGGGGAAAGAACGAGGCTGTTTTAGTGGGCCAGTGGAGAGTGGGGGACATTTCTAGTCTTCCTGGCGGCATCAGATGGGGTAGACGAGGGATTAAAGTCCTAGGGCAGGGGTCTGCAACCTTTTTGACCAAAAGAGCAATTTTGCTCCTTTTTCCAAAACATTTTTTTGTCTGGAGCCGCAAAACATATTTCATAGTCTTTTATTGTTATATCAGACAAAAACTACAGTTTTTTTGCATTTATTAGGCTATTTATTACATTACAACTGTTAACCTCTAATAAGAAACAAAGAACTCTTATAAGGAGAATTAAAAATAATACACAGGCCTACTTTAAAATAAATTAAACACAGCACTTGGGGAGTCCTCTGCACATTTGAAGGAAAAAAAAATATTATTAAAATGGGCCCACTTTGAAATAAATAAAACATATAGCTGCACCCTAAAAAGAGTTAAAGGTAGGGTAGGTAAGAATGGAGAAACCAGCTCGATTGCGCTAGAATTTGAAAGTACACAACCGGAAAAAATATGCCTCTTCCTTCAGACTTTCTTACTCCAACACACACGAAGGCGCACATGA
The DNA here is from genome assembly GCF_902827115.2 of Pseudochaenichthys georgianus. NCBI lineage: Eukaryota > Metazoa > Chordata > Actinopteri > Perciformes > Channichthyidae > Pseudochaenichthys > Pseudochaenichthys georgianus. Next base: position 36,600,180 of record NC_047507.1, on the reverse strand, counting down.
CCAATGAGGGCACGAGATAAGTTTGTGCACAGGTGGAAGGCTGACAGGCAGTTAGGCCATCCAGTTATTTTATCCGGGCCGGCTCAGATGATTGGTCGTGCTTTTTACAGCGCTACGGCTTCCAGAGATTAATTTTTTTATGTATTTATTGTCAAAGCATTTAATATATTCATTGCTATCGGGACGTTAAGAGCATTCCATGGAATATAACAAAAAGTGTTTTCTGAAATAAATTACATACCCCATTGAATTATGACTGAAGATCGTCAGCTGGCTTCCTCTCCCTTGTTGTTCCTCGATACGTAAAGGCTGCACCACCGTTGACAACTTCTCTCTACATATCAAACATACCGGTAAACCAGCATCGTTTGCTGTAAAAGCATATAACTCTGTCCACACAGAATTATTCACTTTTATTAAATGTTTGATATTTCCGGTGGAAATGGTGGACTATCGGACATTCAAAATGCAGCATATTTTCACTCTTACACACATATATTCTCCTTTTACATACATACATGTTCACTCTTACACACATATATTCTTCTTTTACATACATACATTTTCACTCTCACACACATATATATTTACACTCACACATTCATACATTTTGCTCTCATATTATCATATTTCAATGCACACATTCATATATTGTCACTCACACATTCATGCATTTTGTTCTCATATTCATATAATTTAATGCTCATATTTATATATTTTGCTCTAATGCGAAATCTACTAAAACAAAGTATGTCATGGTGGTCAGCTGTTAAACACAAAAGTGTATCTTAAGGGCTGTAAATATAATATATAATATGCAAACAAAAACCTACAGACTGGGGGATGGGAGATCACAGGAGTGGGGGGGGGGGGGGGGGGGGGGAGCTGTGGAATGTGACCCTTGGGAGAATTCCTCCACACATTCCGATGGCCAATTCGTTTTAAACAAAGAGTTCGCAACACAGGACAGCATAGGCAACATGGGGGGTGGGGGCTGGTGAACGGTCTGGTCAATGTGTGTAAACACAATCCCCAGGATGTGTCCTAATCAAACCAAAAGAGAAAATGCAGATATCATTCTCTCTCTCGACTCATTGGTGTTCATACTGCTCACAGGCTGGGCTGCTGTGTATATCTAGTGTATTCATACTGTACCCCTCCTCACTGTTTATTCATCATTCAAACATTTACACCTTCCTTTTTTCCCGTCAAGAGGTTGAAAAAGATTGAGTCCTATGTTTCCAATTGGTTCCCAAATCTGAATATTGACCAGTGGCATAAGATCAGGAGCCGGGTAAATGAGAGACTGAGGAGCCCCCGAAAAACAGATCCCGAAATAGCTCGTCCTGGTTTCCGCAGCAGATAGGCCTACAGTATGGTGTCTGTTATTTTAAATAAAACGTTGAAAACTGAACTTGAAAATTGTTTCCTCTTTTTATTTTATTTATCATTTTCGGGACGGAGAGACGTGTGTGATTAAAAATTAATTTGCAGAAATGTAAAGTGATCTACCTAAGTTCTGTTCATATTCTTGACGGGAAGAGCCGTGTAAATGGGTGGCCATATATGCATTTGAAAAGCAATATAAATCACACAGTTATTATACAATAGGCTATAAAAGCACCATCGATAACCATTACCTTTATCCAATTCAAACTTTGGATGGGAAAAAAGGAAGGTGTACATGGTTGGGCTATACTCTAAGCCTACTGTATACATACAAAGGCCATTCAAGCTAGAGTTCTTCTGGAAATTTTCACATCAGGCCAGAGTCCTGCATCGGGTGACCCGCAAAAAAGGTGATTCGCGGGTGGTATTTTTTCAAACGCTTTTTTCCGGGTTCGGTTCTGGGTAAAACAAAGTTGATGCGGGTCGGGTCACGGGTATTGCATAATAAATATATTAAAATAATAATAATTTAGTTTAATGTTTAAATCCTCAGACTTCTCCCCCGCGGGACCGTGTATAATCATAACCTCTGCAGCGCATCAATCTGCTGCTGTGCGCGCCACATTCGAAATGGCTGAGGTGAAGCTCTCTAGTGGAGAATACAGCATTTTCAATAACACTTCCTCAAGAGCGAAATCCAACGTCTGGGAGGCTTTTGGTGTCATCCTAGATGGAGAAAATAACCAACATCCCACGCTTTTTGAGACAAATATGCAACTGCATGTGTTAATAATTGCACGTTTTCACTACTCATATATAGGCTAGGCTATGCGGGTTCGGGTCGGGTTGCGGATCTTGTGCCGACGGGTCGGGTCGGGTTGCGGAACTAATTGGCAATATGTGCGGGTAGCGGGGCGGGTTCGGTATTGCACGTCGCGGGTGCGGGAGCGGGTCTTGAAAATCAGACCCGTGCAGGACTCTGCATCAGGCACCTTCAAGTTAAACAATACTACAGTAAACAATTAACACAGTAGGCCTAAATTATGTGGATTAAACCACATTTATTTCGTTAAAAATAAACGAAATTTGATTTTGTTTGAATGATTAAATGTCATCAGGCACCTTCAAGTTAAACAATCGGGTGCACACTTTAATGTGCCGCCACCTCCGGACTCGGTTTAAAGAATGCACAAATGTGTTTAATCGTTTATGTCACATATGTACTAAGTAGGGTTGCCAGAAACTGACCATGATCAAAATCGATTATTCGGCAGCCCTGGCGAATAATAATCTGTAACAGTAACTGTTACAGCCGCTGCTACTTTGTGTCTTTAAGTATGGTTGTGTATGTAAATGAGCTGTGCAGTTCCCCTGCTGTCATTAGCCGTCCGGACCGTTCAACATCCGCGGGGATTGGACAGACGTCATCCAACCCCTGCTCGCTTCTGCCACGTCATCCGGGGGAGGAGTATAAAGGCTGAGCACGGACAACACTCTGGAGGCTCTGTATTTTGTGACAGACGCCTCAACCCCCTCCTTGTGACAAAGCCTTCCTTCTGAGAATTCTGAGACTATTTAGCCGTGTGCATTGTGTATTAGCTACACTGATTAGCAGTGTCTTTAGTAGGGTTCTGGGCGAGCACACTGAGTAGCAGTGTGTCGTCGGGTTCTGTGTTGGCGTAGGGTTTTGTGTGTGTATACTGCTTAGAGCCAGGTTGATTAGCACCTGTAGACCCGCACCAGCTGTGTTTGTTTCCACTTTAGAAGTGAGATTTTCTTTTCTTTGTATAGCGGGGCAACTCTCTTTTGGAGACCCTTTGTGTTGTGTTATAGTGACAGATTGACCCGTTGTGGGGCCAATCTGTGTGTCCATCATTTTACTTAGTTTCAGTAACAATAAAACCACCGGTATATAAATATACCAAGTCCAATCTGGTCGTGTCGTTTCCCGTTTGTACCCTAGCCAAGTGGGAACGTAACAGTAACATAATCTGTAACAGTAAAAGTATGTTTTTTCTGTAACAGTAAAAGTATGTTCTTTACTGGAACATGTTTAACAGTACAAACAACAAACAAGCATGTCATCACAACGACGTGGCCTTGAAGTGAAGTTGGTAATGGCCGGCTGTGCTGTGTCTTTCTCTGTAATCTCTTTGGCGTGCTTCACACTCAAATGCGAACGCATTGTTGAGGTTGAGCTGTGATAGACCAACGTCTTTTCGCAGAGCTTGCATTTAACTTCCTTTGGACTTGTAAGTTCGAAGTAGTTCCACGAGGAGGAACTCTTTTTACCTGCCGCTTTGTTCATCTTTAGTCGCACGTGTGAGGGAGGGGGGGGGTGGGGGCGGGGTGTAGCTGCTACAGCAGCAGTCTGCTCTGCACGCAGGCTTCCTCCAAGTTTACAATAAAACAAACTGGTGGTGTGACCAATGACCATTTACAATTATTAATACTATTACTATTATTAGCATATATATATATATATATTTTGGTTGAAACTAAGCCAGACAAAAAAAAAAAAAATATATATACATATATACACTCCTGAGAGTGGAGGTCTGCACCGGAACTGTCCTGAGAGTGGAGGTCTGCAGGCAGACCCCTTGGCCTCCCTGCCACTTAATTCAGGAGTTTACTTGATTGACAGAAAAAGCGACCTATCGCTTTCCAGTCTGTTAACCCAGAATGCAAAGCGATACAAAATCAGTCAAGTGCCAGGAAAACTCAAATTAAGTTAAAGAGACAAACAAGAGACAAACAACAAAATGAGTGCGGGACCGAGCCAAAAGCTAAAGACATACCACTTCCACCCAGAATGGGAGGAAGAATAGTTTTTTGTGATGTCACATTCAAAGGTTATTTGCCTTATTTGTAAAGCAAGCGTCGCTCTGCCAAAGAAAGGTAACGTGGAGAGGCATTATCGGAGTGTTCACAAGGCATATGACAGCGACTTCCCTCCGAGTAGCGAGTTGAGAAAGGTCATATTTATTGCTACAAAAACATTATCTCGCAGTCTTAGTGTCGCCAACTAGTTTCTAACATGCAAAAAGACAAACAAATGCGTCTATGGTCGGTGTATTTTCGATCTTTCCAATCCAGACGAGATCTCTCTCTCCCCCGTCTGTGTGCGAGGGGGCGGGGCAGTTTACACACACGCGGCTGCTTCATGCAGCAACACACGGTGGGGATGGCGGAGAGAAGCGCTCCAAGGTGTGGTTAAATGTTACACGTCTTGAGGTGGACAATGCTAGTGGACAAGAGTGTTTAGCATGTAAGGCCGGTAACACGAGCAATTTGTCTAAACATTTAGCAAAAGCGCACCACATTCAGACGGAGGAATGCACCGGGTTCGACTGTCTTTCTAGTAGCTCTGTAGCCCCATCCACGAGTAACTTTTCCACGTCAGGTATTATGTATGCTAGCAGCAACACACGGAGTTAACTACATTATACAAACATGGGTTAATGATTAGAGGTAACAGAGTTACTCTTTATTTTGTTAAAGTTTTAGCTATTCTGTGTACAGTTCTGTCATCAGATTATTTAATACGATTTGTTAAAACATTGTTGTTTCTTTTGATGTGAAATATTATTTATTTAATTTAAATAAAAAGCAATGTTAATTTTGTTCACAATTTGTTAAGTTAATTGAATAATGTATGTATTTTTGAATCAAGTATTCATCTTTATTGTCTTCATTGTTAGTTTCCACATGCCTAAAACAACCTCAAGCTAAATCTAAAAGTTGATGGCTAAATAAGAGCGTTTGAGAAATTGTGCAAGGCATACAGTAATAGTCCGAATAGTCGATTAATCCTTTCATTTATCGATAATCAAATGAGTCGTTTGTTGCAGCCCTGTAGTTATCCCATGTATAAATAAAACGTGTTATTCAGCGACCCTTGCAATTTGGGATTTTATTTTTGGTTGGTTGACCTCACTGATTTGCACATGTATGACTTACTCCCACCTCACTACTTTTTAAGTAATCCTTTGTCAAAGTCTCCTCCTGAGTACATTAATGCATGTTTTCGTCTATCTTTGATGAGGGATAAAATGAAAAAAAGTCATTTTTATCAACTGCAGCACTGACAACACAGCTTTGACAGTACTGACCCATTTTGTTCGAGCTACCTGTCGGTATGGATTACCATCCAGAGTCAGATCTGACCACAGCGGGGAGAACACTCTCGTTGCTCTCTTGATGAAACTTCTACAGGGAAACGAGGCACATTACAGGCCAGTCTGTACACAACGCATTAACCTCTTAAGCCCTGAGCCTGTTTTTCAGGTTCGAAAATGCCACTAACACAACAAAGACTATATCTTCACTTCTAAAAGGGGTAAATTAATAATCTTTTCTCTCAAAGCAAGGTTACATCTGTGAGTTGGATGTAGAAGTGTCAGAATCAATATAGATGTTTTTATTTTAAAGTAAATTCAGATGGAACACAGTAAAAACATGTAAATTCTAATGTCCGTCTAAAACAAAACATTACTTATAGTGAAAACCACCCTTGAATGATGGGCTAGTAGACTAAAAGCTTTAGGAATCCAAACTATAACATATAATAAGTACCCTGTATCAAGATTGATGCAAAAAAAGTGAAATTTGAGCTTTTTAGAGAGGTTTAGAAAAATAAAGTCCAAGCGGACTCACCCATGGGTAATTTGGGAATCATCAGTTCCATTTGAACTTTTTCACTGTAAAAATCATTTTATTACTTTGAATTATCACTATATGTATTCATTCCATCCAAATACAACTGTTGTGAAAAATAAAGTCCAAGCGGACTCACCCATGGGTAATTTGGGAATCATCAGTTCCATTTGAACTTTTTCACTGTAAAAATCATTTTATTACTTTGAATTATCACTATATGTATTCATTCCATCCAAATACAACTGTTGTGAAAAAAATAATAATAATTAAATAAAACATAGGCCTACTCTGTTATCCTCTTACAGTGAGCCTCTGAATTAGCCCCGAGCGAAAAATGCTAACCTATTACTGCACCGAAAATCACTCCTAGCTCCCTCATTACTTATCCTAGCTGCACATCCAACACATTTTTTATGATCGTAAAGACACAGAATCGATTAATATCCAATGGGGCTGTGTCCCCTTTGAAATGTTCTGATAATATATAAGCAATAAAACTGCAATTCCGTTATCTGCTGTCCGCTCTGTGCTCCGTGCGCTCTGGGTCCTGCTGCAATTCCTGCTTCGTTACGTTGTAAACAATAAATGAAGTCGGCTGCGTAATGTTGTTACGCTGGCTAGCATTCTTTATACTTTACGCAGGACCATATCTCTGGAACCCATTGGTCGATTCGTGTGATTTACACCTTTTTCTTTCCAGGACATGTCGGGGCCCTGCCTACCAGTAGCTTTGCCGATATCTGTGTTGATAGGTAATAGATTAAGAGCGGTGAATCATCTTAGAAACAGGAAGCGCTCAAACGTTTGTGTGAGTTTATCTAATTTAGCAGTGATTCCATGTCAGCCACAGCTTGTTACAAAAAACATGACTGATAGTGTGTTTAACAAACTTAAACTAGCTTTATTAAATGTCAGGTCTTTGGCAGGAAAAACATTTTTAATCAATGATTTTATCACTGAGCACAATCTCGATTTTATGTTTTTAACAGAAACTTGGATTGAACAAAATAACAGTGCAGCTGTTCTTATCGAATCAACCCCTCCCAACTTTAGTTTTATGAGTCAGGAAAGAATGCATAAGAAAGGGGGTGGAGTTGCTATTATGTTCAATGATTCCCTTCAATGCAGGAAGACATCTTATGGAAACTTTGATTCTTTTGAATATGTGGCCCTTCAGCTGAAATGCTCCTCTCGAGCTCTGTTCCTAAATATCTATAGACCACCCAAATACTGTGCAAGCTTTTTTGATGACTTTACTGAACTGCTGTCTATAGTGTGTATTGACTTTGACCGTCTAGTCATTGTTGGTGATTTTAACATCCATGTTGACAACCCACAGGACAGAGGGGCTAAAGAACTGTATTGTGTTCTTGATAACTATGGACTGACTCAGCATGTGACGGAGCCCACGCACAATAAGGGGCACACTCTGGACTTAATTATCTCAAAGGGTCTGAATATCTCTAAGGTTGTGGTGACTGATGTTGCACTGTCTGACCATTCCTGTGTTTTCTTTGAGAGCTCTATTTCTGTTCACACACATTTTCAAAAAGAGGTAACCACAAAGCGATATTTAACTGAAAATACTAGGGAAATGTTTACTCAGAATTGTTCTACCACACTTGCCCCTGCTAACACCTCAGTAAATGAGCTAGTAGATCATTTTAATTTAAAAATTAAAAATGTTATAGATGCCATTGCTCCAATTAAGGTAAAGGAAGTGACTGGGAAGAAAATATCTCCATGGAGAAAGGCCATGACCGTGAAAACAGAAAAAAGAGAATGTCGAAAAGCTGAACGCAGGTGGCGAAAAACAAATCTCCAGGTTCACTTTGACATTTATAAAGAGAGACTTGGCCTTTGGAATTGAAAAACGCACGACAATCGTTCTTCTCTGACATCATTACCAAAAACAAAAAGCACGTGCCTTGTTTGCTACCGTCGACAGACTAACTAACCCCCCAGTGTCAGTAGCCTCTGAATTTCTATCTACCAGGGCGTGCAATGATTTTGCCTCCTTTTTCACTGACAAAATTCAGAAAATCAGACAAGCAGTCAGTGCCTCTGCATCAGGAACAGCAAATGTGTTGTCTCTGTGTACAATTCCATCAGATTAATGATAAAAACCTAGATGACATTATACAACTTCTGAAATCCTCCTTCTGCTGCCTTGATATTATTCCAACAGGATTTTTCAAAGATGTTTTGCCTTGCATGGCCTCAGAACTACTTCATATAGTAAACAAATCTCTTCACTCAGGTATTTTTCCACAGGCCCTGAAAACTGCAGTCATTAAACCGCTCTTAAAAAAGAATAATCTAGATGCTTCAGTAATGAACAATTACAGGCCCATATCAAACCTCCCATTTCTAGGTAAAATCATTGAAAAAGTTGTTTTTCAACAGTTGAGTAATTTCTTGCATTTAAATAACTGTTTCGATGTGTTCCAGTCAGGCTTTCGTCCAAACCACAGCACTGAGACTGCTCTTGTAAAGGTCTTTAATGACATCCACTTAAACACAGACAGTGGCAGAACTTCAGTGTTAGTATTATTAGATCTCAGTGCTGCGTTTGACACTGTTGACCACAGCATATTACTAGACCGACTGGAAAACTGGGTGGGACTTTCGGAAACAGTTCTAAATTGGTTTGAATCCTACTTAAAGGACAGAAACAACTTTGTTTCTATAGGTAAATACACATCTGAGTTGACAAATATGACATGTGGGGTTCCTCAAGGCTCCATCTTGGGGCCTCTTCTCTTTAACATCTACATGCTACCACTGGCTCAGATAATGAAGAACAACAAAATAAGTTACAATAGCTATGCAGATGACACACACATTTACGTAACAATTTCACCAGGAGACTATGCTCCAATTCAAACACTGGGTAAGTGCATTGAACAAATCAATGACTGGATGTGTCAGAACTTTCTCCAATTAAACAAAGATAAAACTGAGGTAATGGTTTTTGGAGCCAAGTCAGAACGTATAAAAGTTAGCGCTGAGCTTCAGTGTGCAATGTTCAAACCAACAGATAAAGCCAGAAATCTAGGTGTAGTCATGGACTCTGACCTGAGTTTCAACAGTCACATTAAAACAGTTACTAAATCAACCTACTATCACCTAAAGAATATATTTAGGATTAAAAGACTAATGTCACAGCAGGATTTGGAAAAACTTGTCCATGCCTTCAGTAGACTCGACTACTGCAATGGTGTCTTCACAGGTCTCACTAAAAAATATATTAGAAAGCTGCAGCTGATTCAGAACGCCGCTGCTTGAGTCCTCACTAACACTAAGAAAGTGGATCACATCACTCCAGTTCTGAAGTCTTTACACTGGCTTCCTGTGTGTCAAAGAATATATTTCAAAAATATTGCTGCTGGTTTATAAAGCACTGAATGGTTTAGGCCCAAAATACATTACTGACCTCCTGCTAAATTATGAACCATCCAGATCTCTCAGGTCTTCAGGGACTGGTCAGCTTTCTGTTCCCAGAGTCAGAACTAAACATGGTAAAGCAGCGTTTAGTTATTATGCTCCAAATATCTGGAACAAACTCCCAGAAACCTGCAGGTCCGCTGCAACTCTTACTACTTTTAAATCCAGGCTGAAGACTTTTCTATTTGTCGCTGCTTTTAATTGAACTATTCATATCTTAAACTGCACTGTAACTTTTATTCATGTCTTTTTCCTTTTAATGTTTATTTTATTAGCTTTTCTTTTTTAATGCTTAATGTCTTTCATTTTTTGTAAAGCACTTTGAATTGCCTTGTGTTGAAAAGTGCTATATAAATAAACTTGCCTTGCCTTGCCTTACATGTGTGGAATATGTGGAGTCTCAGCTTTAAATCGTATATCTTGTTTGTGCAGTTAAGATAGTAATAAGGGCATTTCTACCGTGAGTTCTGTGTAAAAAAGCGTTAGCATTAGTTAGCATTTTTTCGCTCAATGCTAATTCAAAGGCTTGGTATTACTCTTGTGTTTTTTTTAGCTAACAATTGTTCTTATTGTCAGTTAGCGGAGTTTCTTACCTTTTTAAAAGGGTATGACACATTAATAGTTTCATAAATGTTAAGAAGCCCTGAGACATAGTCTCGAAAAAAAACTGTGGGAGGGGTCCACTGGGGGGACCTTCGGGCTTAAAAGGTTAAGCGTCTTTGGAGAGATGTTGTCCAGCAGGTTGTGTACTATTTTTACACACTTTTTTTATTCCTTTGAAGATGAACAAATATTGAACACCGTAGATGACATTCAGAAAATGGCACTACAAATCGTTTTTAAACCAGAAATCCAAAAAAGACTTGATTTATTCAGACATGCGTGGAACAACCATATACTAAGAACTGCTAACAATCGTACACCAACACATATGTGGATGGAGGGCATGCTAGCCAACAGGGAGCAACATTCAACAGCTATAAACAATGTATTTGGAAAAGATCCCTACAGCCAAGAAAATATTGAAAATGGCTTGGCAAGACATGGCATATGGCTCGATCAGTTGCAAGCAAACAATGACGATCTTGAACCAGCAGTGATAGTGCCACAACCACACATTATCGTGAGCTCTGCACAACAGCAAGATCTCCAAAATGCAATGACTGGAACAACTAACTTAAAGAGCCTGTGACACGGTTTTCCCCCATCATCCAAACCCATCAATTTGAGTACATATTGTCCCCTTGAAAACCGTTACTGAACTGATTTTGGATATTTGTAATTTGATAACCATTAATCTGCCTTCAATGTTGACAATTTTCTGGATCTTCTCGCGGATTCTTCAAGTCCCGCCAAATGATGGGTGACGTCATTGCGGGCACAGCGCTCCAGCTGCACCGTCCAGGATCCCAGCATCTGCATGTAAACCTTTATATATATACAGTCAGATGTAAACGCACGACGGCGCACACAGCAGCAAGCTCAGACAGCGATGACAGGTTAATGTTGAACGTGTCTGAGAGCTCATATGAGGCTGAAGGATCGGTTTATGTTGTATCTGTTAGAAGTTTAGGAATGAGGTGCGTCAATATGGGCGATCATATGGTCATGTAGCCAGTGGTGGAATGGGACTAAAAATCATCCCGGGACTCTCGACCGGCCCTCTTCGGTACCGCTAGTAAATTGTCAACGGGGGGAGTGGGGGATGTAAAATACAAATATAATGTATAATGTCTGTGTCTTTGACATTAGCGCTGCTAGCCACCTGTGCCCTGTACTACGAAGCCAGTTCAACAGACCCTGGATATGTTTGAGTAACAAACAAACTAACAACAACAAACTAACAAACGAGATCTCGCTAAGCGGTCCTACGACGCTGGTTATCAACTCGGTAAATCAAGCCAGGGTTTCTCTCTCCAGCTGAGAGCGCGTTCACGTCTAAGACACGAGTGGATCGGACTTTAATTACATTTGTCTCGAGTGTTTCGTCAACATAATGTGTTAAATAATACTTCTGCATACAGTCTGTGACACTGTGAGTGTTGCACGGCCAGATGAGGCTGGAGAAGCTGACTCAGATAAGGAAATATATGATATATTATGATATGAATGATAAGTGCGACACGTCTGCGTCTTCTCTGCATACGGCAGTTTAAACTGTATTTTCTTTATCCTGTAATATGTCTTGAGAGATTTAAACTCCGCACACTGAGTTGATCTCTTTTCTATAGACGCCGGAGGCGGGCAGCGTCAGGTAAAAGAAGTTATTTAGCCTTCTCAAACCTGAGCCTCACGCGCCGCCTATGGGGGATGTGCTAGTTACTTATCCGACCGGCCCACTTCGGTACCGGCCCATCGGGATTCGTCCCGATGGCCAGTCCGCCACTGCACCCAGCCCACGTAAACTGTCAACGCGGGGAGCCTCGCTACGGGGAAACGGTGGACCTAGTGTCCCGATCGGAGTGGGAATAATAATAATAATCCGTGCATTTTATCCATTAATTTCCCCAACATTGTGGTAAAAAAAACACGTTTACTCCACGTTGGTGTACTACAACTACAAAAAGCATCGGTTTGTTTTCTCATCAGTAAATGCAGACCGGCTCAAACAAACGATTTTTAATCATCATCCTCACTCATCATTTAATGTATCATATGTTCGCCGAATTGACATGAAAGCACTAATAAATGTAGTTTCATCCACTTGAGTTTATAACCACAAAAATAATCGATTTGTTTTTATATCACATCCGACGGGAGGAAATTCAGCAGCTCTCACTCCCGATTTTTAATCCTAATGTAATCATCATCTTCACCACGATCATTTATGTTTATGTCGCCGAATTGACATGAAAGCACGGACAAATATGAATATACTGTAGTCAACTTCATTAAAACGTTATTAACGTGCCTAATCTCAGTAATTCACCATTTCTACGCATGACAACACACTTTGTCCGTGTTTGGCTCTCGAAGCGTTCCCGCATTGACGTCACTTCCGGCTTCCCCCAAAACTTCAAAATGAGTCGAAGGAATTTCCCCGCGATGTTCGAAATTATTGATATTTAACGAAACGGTATCGCTTTTTCTTTTTTAAACTGACGGTTCGAGATTACTAGTAGCCCAATATTTCATTGCACAACAGTTGTTGGGATGGTGTCACAGGCTCTTTAAAGGGGACCTATCGTGCAAAATGCACTTTTGTTCGTCTTTTATACATGAATATGTGTCCCCGGTGTTCCAGGGATCTCACCAAGTGTCAGAAAACACAACCCTCTCTATTTTCCTCCATACCCAAATCTCTAAAAAAAGGGGCTGCAACGGATCTGATACAGACTGATCCAGATTTGAATACTTTACAAATGAATAATGACTGTATATAATCATATGTAAGGGATAATGTGCAGCGACGCGGTCATTATGGGGAAAAGAACACAGACAGGCTGATCAGGAGCCCAATGCGAAGCGGAGTGATCTAGATCGGCATGAAGTCACATTATGCAATGTGCACATTATCCCGCTTATTACATGGCCACATTCTCGACAAAGTAACGACATGACTCCCAATATTAATTGAAATGCTTTTATGGATTTAGAAAATAGTTGTATGCATTGATTTCAATTGACATGCATCCGCTAAGAAAAATAGTCCGTTGTTACTGTTTGAACTAACGTAGCAACGGCAGGAACTGCTTCGATAGTGTTTTTGAGGAGCTTTTTGATTACAGATTTGAAAACATCGTTGCTTGCTGTAAAAGTAGCACAATTCATTATGTCAAACCTTGGAAAGTATCTAGATATCCCTGCCCTAATGCCAAAGTAACTGGCAACTGAATATGTGTCGCCGTTTGATCTCTATGTCTGGACCACTGCGTAAAAAGGAGGGTTTCTGCCCCATTACTTCTCTTCTTACTTCTATAAGAATAAAACACGGTGGACGGAGATCTCTTTTTCTCCCCCTCTTCTCCCCGCTGCAGCCTAGCAGCTGATCTCAGAGCACGCTCCCCTCTCCTGCAGGGGGGCATGGTCACCTGCAGCTCACAGAATCAGCCCCCTGCAAAAACAGCGTTGGAAAGAGCAAATGGAGCGAAATGAGGCATGGCTAAAATGCAGGATCTTTTTGGTATTTTGAAAAATATATATTTATATACTTTATATAGGTATGGCCCTACAATATATTGTTCAAATACAGCATGATAGGTGTCCTTTAAAGGACAGGTATCTGTTTTGTGTCAGACAGATTCAAAACATGTTCTAATTGAAAGAACATAATGTGAGGGCAAAAAAACTATTAAGTGTGAGGGGCAGTGCAACATTGCAGTAACACTTTCTCTCTCATCTTATCGTCATACTCTGCACAACCTCCCAATCCTCCTCTTATGCCCCTTTCACACCAGCGCCTTTTCAGCTCCGGCTCGGAGCTAGAGCCTGAAAAGCGCCGGGTTTTCCTGTTCACACCGCAGCGGCGCCGGCTCTTAGCTCCGGAATCCGCTTCATTTCCAGCTCCAAAAACTTGTTGGTCCAGAGGCAAGAGCTTTGGAGCTAAGAGGTGACGTCGCTTACGTCTCTCTTACGTCGAGGCGTGCAGGAAACTAAACCCACCTCCCCTGAACATGGGTCGACTGTTATGCCTGCCTACAAGCAGTAGTGCCTATAAACACACTTTATAAAGTCAGGCAACACTAACCAGGCTTCGTGTGATTCTGTTTATTTGTACCTTACTTTGACCATCCGTTCACTGTTATCGATCATTGTGGAGAGAGGCAGACGTGTTGTTTTGTATTATTGCAGCTATCGGATGCAAGTAGTCAGTTTAGCTTCGGTTGCTATGCTAACATCACCCGTTTTATACCAGAGAAACTTTCATAACAGCGTTGTGATACCAAACAGTGTCAATTCAGACTGACACACATTCACTTAGGCTAAGGGGAACTGGGGATATGCATCAGCTGCTTGTGTGAGTCAGACAGTGAATACTTTAGAGCGGCCGCTGCAGTGTGAGCTAACCGGGAGCTAACGGGAGAATAAACTCCCGTGGAAGAGCAGCCAATACTGCAGCGGTCGGTAAATGCTGCAGAAACACATTAATAAACAATGAACCACGGCACTCTGGAGCAAAGTATAAGGTTGGAGAAGTCGTTATTCAATTTATTCTGGCTTCGTGTAATTAAAAGCAACACGATCATCGACCCGACGGTCGGGTGCTGTTGGGGAGCAAATCAGCGATGTAAACGGTGACGTCATGACGCAGCAGGGGCAGCTCTGGGGCGCCAGTGGGCGGTGTGAACAGAGCGGGAGCTGAAAAGGGAAACCGGAGCTGAACCAGAAAAGCTCCCGCTCGGAGCTAGAAACTGAAAAGCGCTGGTGTGAAAGCCGCAATACTCCTCTCTTCCTCCTTGTCTATTTTTCTAGACCTTTAAAAGGCCCCACGAGTCTTTCAATGTCTGGTTCAGTATGTTGTGAAGCTCTTGTTCCTCTGTGATGCCTCTTGGTAGGAACAACGTCATAGCACAGGTTGAGGCATATGGCAAACGACGCTCGCTGACCTCCTGTGTATAAAAGTCAATGGAGGGCTTGTTTGGAAAGCCAAGTGTTGGAACTTTAACTGCCCCAGTGATGAAAATCAGTAGGTCCTCAAATGTCAGTTCAGTCAGTTTGTCTGCCAATGACAAAAGTGTATATTTGAATAATCTTTATTTTCATTTTTAAAGTCAAATGTGGAATGTAATATCAGGACTAAATTAATTAAACATTAATCAATAATGTAGTTTACATGTATTTGGCTTTATGGTATATTGACATCAACAACTGTATTTGCCCATTTTTTGATTTGCATTAGCTACATTGATATATTCAATTCAATCAATTTTCTTTTTTGTAAAGCATCCATCAATAACAGTATTTACTGAGTTATAGTCATTTCATATGAGGTGCTTTTACATTTTCTTTAAGGTATAAAATGTACCTTAATGTTTAGGACCAACTCCCAGCTGTATATCGTGTCCTCCTCTTTTTCCCTGTGATTTGTTCCTCTTGGACTGAATTCATATTTGAATATGGCCTTAAAGGAGGATTTTGTCAGCGGGGTCCTCATGTTGTTGAAGCAGGGAAGGAAGGCAATCCAGTTGTTCCTGACAAGGTCCCACAGGTTCCCAAAAGCATTCATGCCCTCCGTGAATTGGTTCACCATCTTGGCCGTTCTATAAGCCAACAAAGATCAAACATTTATATAACCTGAAGAAAAACTGATGTTTTAACTACACATTTTTTTTCTTTTTGGATAAGACTAAAAAGCAGCGATAATAGGAAAGAAGGAAAAAAGATTAACATAATTTGCAACATTTTAACTTACATTAAGGAATAGAACAATTAAAACAAAAATATTCAGTGTTAAAAATGTTAAATATTAGTAGCATACAGTAAGTTATGGCTTTTATATTAACAGTGTTTTATAATGTCTATGACTTTATAGTTTTTTGTTTATAAGTGTTTTTGTTTACCTGAGAAATATGTAGTGCTTAACTACATAGGCATACATCTTCGGAATTTCTCCGATAGTGACACTGAAGATGCCAGGGACGCCACACTCAGAGATCCAGTCCCCCAAGCCTTGCTGGAGGGCAGACAGGTCCTCTGCAGTCTTGCACTGTAGGATCTTAGAGATAAAACAATGTAGCCGGATTGATAAATTACAAAGGTTTAGTAGAAATGCTTTTCATGCTTTTACAAACTTTGACTGACCAAGAAGGAATGTATTTGTTTCTATCAAATCCTAATAAATATTAAATAATTAATAACATTCAAATAATCAGGCACCCTTTTTACTCTGCTTTGAACATCCGGATCAGGCAGCACACTGCAGTCAAATTGCTCCAGTTGAGGCTCCTGGCCTCACATCAGCTGGTACAGGCCGGGATCCAGGGCTTTGATACACGGACCTCCGTTTTACTTGTGGCCATCTAATGCCGCTGACCAGCCTTTCCCTCGAATATTCCCATGGATGTCTGTACTTCTATCATCAAGAGTCTACAATAAATCAATTGAGAAAAAAATACAGTACTATAACTTTGCAGTCAACCTGAAAACGAGGACACATTATGATTAAGAATCATACACTAAATGAGGTTATTCAAACCTGAAAAACTCTCTGTGGTCCTCCTCCCATGTCATCCCCATCTTCTCCTACAAATTCTATGTAGGGGGAATCCAGCAGTATGTAACCCTTGAGATGGCTTTAATGCACTCTCAAGAAGTTTCTTCCTCCTGATGCAGATACTACTGACTAGGCCATCAGAAACGAAGTCCTTTTTGAAGTCACTTAAAAGGACGGCCAGATCCACTTCTTCCTAAATCATTTAAAATATATAAAGTCCATTATACATGACTGGTGATTGGTGAAGAGGGGTTGTCTGTCTTGGGTACTGGTGCTTTCGGGAAATGTAGCGAAATTATTGCATTTAGTATGTGTCATTATCAGTTCCTGGAAACAAATGTTGTCCTATTTTTTAATAATGAAAAATAAAACCTACCACGGGAAAGACATCACTTTCCAAAGCCCCAAAAGCCTCGTCCTCGCCCTCTTCCTCCTCATCAGAATAATCAATTAAAAAGTAATTGATGGAATTCCTAGATTCTTTCTTTTAAGAGGTCACTATTCATAGAATATATAAAGGATGAGAACAGGGTATTCAGTTTGCTAACATTGAAAACCAATACACTGTGTTAATTATGTATAAAACACCATTATATATAAATACCTGTTTACAGTAGTTGTTCCAAACGTGACCTTCTGTAAAAGACCTTGAAAGTAAAAATGGTCAATGAAATGTTAATGTCCTTAGTAAAACGTATATACTACAAATACTGAACTATACAGCCATATAAAGCTTTATCTCTGGAGTCCCAGCATTTACCCATTGTGCGGAATGCAAACCTTCCACCTGTTGATTGACAAGAGGTAACAATTACATCCAACCGTCTTTTACTATGTTTATTTTCGAAAATGTCCTGAGATTAATTCATAATAAGATATGTTGTACATACATCAGCGTCCATAGATAAAGAAGTGTATAGGGGCAGCGGTTGATCCCGCAGTTTCAGTGGCGGCCGAGGCAGAGGTTGCTCCTTCAGAATCAGTGGCGGCCATGGGCGCGGGAAGGGGGGTGCTGAGGGCGCTGCAGCACCCCCTAGCGGCGGGCAGGGGGTGCGGAGCTCCCCTGTCTGAATTATTATGTGACGGTTATTGCTGCTCCCGCTGTGCATAATCTGTGTAATATGTAGCCAATAAATTCCACATTGTTGGCTACAATTCTGTAGCCCCGGACAATTCTACCTCAATAATATAATACATTAACCGTGCTTTACGTGAACCTCATCATGACACTAGAGAGGACGGCTGGACTGTAGTTTCCAGTGTTCAGTGAATGCAACAGAGGCAAGACACCAGACCAATCAGAGAGTTGCATGGAAATAAAAGTGTGCTTGTGTCATTCACGGACCACTATTGCGGTAAGCATGTTGTAACTTCCGGTTGTTGTCATCTCCGGGTATCCCGTGTGCCTGTTCTGTTGCTGATAGCTTATTATCTTAACTTAATCGATCATTTTAAAACTCTTGATCACGGCAACTGCCTGACGTTGTAATCACACGTTACTACAGCTTAAGCACTCACAACTCTCCTTCTCTTAGCGACTGTAACTCCACAGTTGCCTACACTCTTTTCGGGTTTGCTAACGGTAGCTACTTTAGCTTGAGAGCTAGCCAAGGCTCTTTCCCCACCCTCGGGTGCTATTTCCTGCTCTAACTGTCTCATGTTTGGTTACTTCCCTACCTCCTTTACTGGTACCGATACATGTGTTAAATGTAGTATAGTTGTTAGGTTTGAGGCAGGAATCATAGCCATAGAAGCCCGGCTCCGCATCTTAGAAAGTAACTCAGCTACAGTAAAGCCCATGTTAGCCGGTGCGGACCGGCAAAAGGTAGCTCCTATTAGCCGTCCCCCGGCAACTCCCGAGCAGCAGGGAGACTGGGTGACTGTTCAGAAGGGGCATAACGCGAAACCCGCAGGTCCCCACCAACCCGTTCACGTATCTAACAGATAGTCCCCACTCAGCGAGACACCCGCTGAGAAGCCAACTCTGGTTATTGGTAGCTCTATAATGAGACACGTGAATTTAGAGACCGAAGCCTCCACAGTCACATGCATTCCGGGGGCCAGAGCGGGTGACGTTGAGGCGCATCTTAAACTGTAAATACAGTAGGATTGTTATTCACGTCGGTGGTAATGATGTTCGTTTACGCCAATCAGAATGCACCAAACTTAATGTGGAGTCGTTGTGTAGTTATGCTAAAACAATGTCGGACACCGTAATCTTCTCTGGTCCCCTCCCCAATCTGATCAATGATGACATGTATAGCCGCATGTCATCATTTCAGCGCTGGTTGTCTTGGTGGTGCCCAGCAACCAATGTGGGCTTCGTAAATAATTGGACAGCCTTCTGGGGAAAACCTGGTCTGATTAAGAGAGACGGCATTCATCCTACTCTGGAAGGTGCAGATCTCATTTCAGAGCTTTGTGGACGTAATCCATGACAAAGTGGAGTTGAGACCAGGAGGAGGAGTCACAGTTTTACACGCTTCTCTGCGCTCTCTCCTAGGCAGTGTTAGGAGATTTTGGTGGTAACTAGGCCGCATTTCCAAATCTCCTCGCGTCCCTACACAAGCCGTTATCTTACATGAAGGAAACCCAGAGCATACAAGTAACCGTTTAACAATAATCCACTTTAATGGTAATATACAATGCAATACAATCAAATACATTACCATACACAACCATATCGTATCATATGTGTAATGTCAGGAGTTTGGCCTACTCCTGGCTCCTGCCCACAGGCCGCCAGACCTCCAGTCCCAGCGACGCGAGAAGAGAGAGAGCACAGCGGGGTTCCTGTCTAAATACCTCGCTGACCAAAGGAGGAGTTATCTGCGCCTCCCTTCCAGACCAGTGATTGGCTGCCAAATTAGTATCAACAGCTCACATCTTAAGTCCCCAATCCCAGTGGCTCAGCTTCCTTATCACAGGGATCTGAGATGAATGTATGTCAACTCCACACCTTCCCCCTCTTCCTTTGTCCTCACAAAACCAAATGTTCACAGGCCCCAAAAACAGTTCACAGTTTTCTTACTCAAATCATTTTCAAGCTTCTTCACAGTTTGCACGAATACATACAAATATTTCTTTACAATTCCCTCTTTTGCACTCTTAAAAAAGAGAGTGCAATTTACACAAGGCACTTGCAAAAAACTGCATCCTTGTCTGCTGAGTCTCCATACTTTTTATTCTCAGTGTCCACAGTGAAGGGCACTCCGTCCAGGCTCTCGTTGCAGATGACGCAGCGGAAGCAACCGGGGCGGTAAGACTTCCCCAGGGCCTGCCGGCCTGCATGTCCATGATTAGATGTCCACCTGCGTTGCACTTGTCTGCAGACTGCTGGAACCCAGAGTACAGAAAGTCCTCTTCACAGAAAACCCTTCCTGCGTCATAGTAGAACGCCTTCCCTCTCAGCCTTCGACTACAGGCGCTGCAGGTGAAGCAGCTGTCATGGTAGAGGCTGCCCATCGCTTGGCAGGCCTGGCTGGCTCCATACACCGTCTTGTTGCACTTAACCCACACTCCTGTTTCAGCGGAGAGTGGAGTCCCCTGTGATCCGCTGACGGCGGCTTCTGGGCTGCCTGCTAGAGAGATGTCTTCCTTCTCCTCCGGCTTGCTGATGGCGGCTTCCGAGTCGATGCTGACTAGATGTCCTCCCGAGACGACTGCTGGATGGATGTCCTCGAGGTCCTTCTCCTCCAATCCGCTGATGACAGCATCCGAGTCGACCTCCATGACGAGAGCCAGATCTGTCCTGATGTCGTCTAGGGTCCTCGCAGGTGTTTTCCCCCGCCGCACACTGGCTCCGCACAGTGGTACCAGTTGTCCCCCTTTCCTTGTAGGCGGACGGCATGGGATGTCCTCTGGGTCACTCGGTCGGGGCCGGAGAGCCTGGGGTTGACAGTCAGCCTCCTGCGTCTCGGGTCCCCCTTTTGGCATCCACAACCTGTGTGGAGAAATCTGATACAAATCCCTCAAGCCTACGCTCCGGGCTCTGGGGCCCTCGGCTGTTTGACCCACCAGTGCGTGGCCACTTGGAGCCTGTTGGTGGGGTGTCTTACAACAACAGACGTCGGTGCACAGGTTTTCTAAATTAATTGTGCAGCTTCAGAATCTTAATACTTGGACTGTGCCCACTAAATAAGAACCACAACATCTTTAGGTAAACTAAATAACATATTTCAATAGCTCTGAATTTCTGACAAGCATCTGTATTTATTTAAATGAAATCCTTGAGATCCCATTAAAAATCGAAAAATATGATTTGAACTGTTAATGTTTCTGGTAAAGAAACACACTAATCTTATGGATTCAAAAACAACCAAAATCACAATACTAACAAAGTGAATGGCTTCCTGGTGATACTGCTTCTACCCGTCAGTGCTTAGATATTATCCCACTAAAAAAATGAATACAGAATTCCCACAAACTGTCATCAAATGTCTTTCTATTACAAATGTAGATGAAATGTATATCCCCCTAATGACCTAAACAATAAAGTCTATGGCTTTTACTTCTTTACCAGGCTAGTTACATGATGTTGTCTGTTGAAACATTACTCACAGGTCAGCTCCCAGCATTCCATTCTGGACTTACATCTCTCCCAGCAGCCCCTTGGCCACTGATTCTCTATCTGTGTTACCTGCTATAACTCAATCAATATTAGAGACATGTCAACATTCATCAAACAGTGTGTTATCCCCAAATATGGAGCAGGTCAATTCTAAAACTGTCAATCAATGGTCAGATTGAACAATCGAGTTGTGCCAGCCGGTTCCTTTCAGTCCCTAAATGAAAAATGTACATTGTAAAGTTTACACTCCCCCTTTTTTACACATTATCTCATGTGTAAACAAAAACCTGTATGGGAAGAAAACCTTCAGGTCATAATGGATTATAAGACAATACCAAACATTTTTCCCAGTAAACACTTGAGAGTGTTTCTCTCCATCATTCAGTCCTAAAAGAAACAGAATTCCAAATTTCATAGTTTGAGTTTCACATTCTTCAAACCGCCACCTCCTGTGGGAGTGAAACATCATGAAGCAGATTAGATACGGTTTCCCCTTTTGTGCAATGTTAGGAAACCTCTCATTTCACACATTATTATCACCCATAAATAATGTGTTAGTCCAAAACATGCTTGATTAGTCATCGTTTTAAATCACGCAGTTGCACTGATCAGGTGCAGACATACACACACTCACACTCACACTGTCAGGTTGTAGAGTCAGGTTTGGTCAGGTTCACCGCAGAGTCAGTCATTGACAGTGCCTTCCCAAGTTACCCTGTCGGTCAGTTGGTCTCAGTCTTTTTGGCCATGTGTCTTGCTCTGCAGAGACTTTGATGTTCCAGCACAGGCCAGCATCCTCCGTCTATACAAATCTGTATATATGGAGCGCCATCATTTATTAATTCACAATTACAACTATAATGTTCAAGATATCTCCAACCCCTCCTTGCTGTTTCCCACATTCCCTGAAAAGTGTCTAGCCAAAAAAATGTCACTTCCTTATTGTACTATTACTATTACTGCAATTCATTTACACCTAATTAGTATTAAAATGACTAATAGATCTATTTCAGAAACATGTGTACATCACTATCTTGTGTCAAAACATTACTAGGATCTGTAAAGATCTGCTATGTATTCCATAACTCATTCTATCAATTTATCTTCAATTCTGGTGCACTTAAAGAACAATGTTACCCTCTTTAACAGTGCGTGGAACTCTGGGTGTCTGAACATGAAACCAGTACCTCAAATTGAAATACTATATTTTGTTTAGAACCAGCTTTCCCTTCAACATGACCTATATAAATAAATATTTATCTGATCTTATAGAGCTGTTACTAAAACTCCATTTGAACTGATCAATACTGTAACAAATTAAAACACTACCAAATTCACACACGAATAAAAAGTCCAGTGCATACTTCCTTCATGCCCCCCCCCCCCTTTTTTTTATCAGTGTGTATTAGACTGATTTTCCACTTCCCTTTAATAGTTCCCCTCTTTTCCGCTATTTTTATTTACCACTTGACTAATTTATGGTCCATACATCTTCTTATCTTCACTTATTTATCAAGTCAATTCAAGTTCTTTACAATACATTAGTAGATACCTTGTGGAGTCTTCACAATAACTAATCCCCTCTAGGATATGAAAGCCATTCATCTTCAAGCAGATACTATGTCCTTATTTATGTTTTGTTCACGATAACAATGGTATAACAACCACATGTCATCAATTCTGGTCCACCTAAAAACCAATGTTAAACTCTTTAGCAGTGTGTGGAACCCTGGATGTCCGAACATGCAACCATTCCTCCCTCCTTTATCAAGGATTTAAAAACAGAAGTCATTTCATATTTCCTATGGTAATAACTATGCTACAATGATGAAATCAATTATTTAGATTGGAATACGATATCTGGCTTGGCACCAGCTCTCCCTTTAACATTATCCATACAGATAAAGATTTGTCTTATAGAGTGGTTCCTAAAACTATCCCACTACTTTATTCACACGTGAATAAAAATGTCAAAGAATATTTTGTTAACCTGATGAAAAGATTGAAGAATATGGTTGTACTCTGTCATGTGGCCCCCTTTAACCCTCAGTGTGTTCTCATTTTACTCTAATAGTTTACTGCTATTTTTAATTTAATAAATCTTTCTGTCTTTACGTATTTATGCTTTAAATGTGCGTTTTGTGAATAAGTGTGTTTATGTGTAAACTCACTCATTCCCGTTTTCCTTTTCTCCTCCTCTGGTTTTCTCAAGCCGTGACCCCGGCCTCCTGACTTCTAATCGACCATGCCAACTCCTCTGATTCTGTGTTCTCTTCAGTCCATCAGCTGTAACTTCATCCGCTGTCAGCCATTGGCCCAGTTACATCTGCATGCCCCATCATGCTAATGTTCTTGCACTGCTTTGCATTTCATCTCCTCCTTTACAGTCTCCCTGCTGTTTTTATGGAGGGCGGATTCTGCTCTCATGTCCCACACTTTGCTCTTGTGCTCAGCTTGGAACTTCATGGTCCCGTCTGAGGGACTGATGAGCGTATATTTCTGCCCGTCAGCATGCTGTTTGGTTCTGGATGCCACAGGTGGAGATAGTTCTGGCTGCAGTCTTGTTGTTGTTGTTTCAGCTCTAGTTCTCTGTCTGTTCGATGGAGAAGGAGGAGTCTCCCGTTGGGTTAGGTCTTTTGTCTGCTTGGAGGGTCGGGATCGTAGCCTTTTCTAACTCAGAGGGGGAGTCCAGGTCTCGGGACGCATTACCTATAAAAAATCTAGCACACTGAGGTTAAATAAATCCAACCCTTTCCACTCTGACTCTTTGTAATCATACTATCTGTCTTAATTGTTAAATGCCATCTAAACAACCTAATTGATGTCTACAAATGATATTACAAAAACTCACTCTAAAAATTGTTTCATCCATTGCTACATATTTACCCAACATAACTCTTTCAGGAAACCATTTTCTCCTATACATTGAAAAACGTACATGTTTCCAGCATCACATATTCCACACACTACGAAAGAACATCTACATATTTTCACCAATATTTTAAGCTAGTTTCTATAACAAGATTATCATGTGTGACCTAATAATCAGATGTCTTGTTTGCTAACCAAGAATATTAAACTTTAAAATCTCTTTTGACCAGTTGAAGTCCTGCTTACTTCATCCTTAAACTCTTCTTTAATTTGAAACCAAAAAAGGTCTTCCTTCTCCACCATGATCCTATCTCTATATCAAAGTCCAGACAAACTGATGATTTATCTTTATAAACCATGAGGACTGACTCATAAAACACTATTCTCCCTTACTTCAGTTCTAAATCAAATGAGCCAGACAGGAAACCCCCTTTAACCACTTGAAATTGTTTATCTAAGTTGTGTTGCAAGCAGGTTAGATCTGTAATGAATTAAAATCAATATTTAAGGACGCAATATAAGTTAAATATATTGTTAAGCTAATTACTGTTTTATTGTGAAGGCCTCTCTGGCGAACAGCGGCCTTTGGCTTTTATTTTGAAAGGCCGTTCCGGAACAGCGAGTCCGATTCCTAGAAACACGGCAAGTTGACAATCGTTCTAATGCATTAACTATAGTCGTGAAAGAGACAAGGAGGGGGAAGGCGTGTGGAAGCAAGCAATGAACTGAAAATGCCACCAATCCTGTTTTAACGTGATGGCGCACATTGCAAACCTAAGCGCCCTGTCATAACTGACAAGCGTTCAAAAACCTTTCTGCTTATCCCTTAGGCCACTACTTTTTGTTTTATTCATAACCTAAAAATACAATTGTGATGAATAGCTTGCTTTTGTACCATTACATTTACCAACATAAAACAAGGTCTGTACTAATCAACAATGACAACCTACAGACAGCTCATTTATTTAAATATACGCACTATATTGACTTTGCTTTTATTTATCTGACTCAATTAACGTGCTTCCCCCCTTTTCAGCCACTAGATGGCAGCTGCAGAGCACAAATGAGCTTCACTCTTCTGATCGAATGTCTGATTTCCACAGACAATGCTCACACAGGTTATTCAGGTAAAAATCACACAGATTTATTCCCCGTACAGTTTGTCTAGCTTGATAACGTGCTACATATGTCGTCACGCAGGACTCTCTGCCTACCTTGCGATCAATGTTATGTTTACGTCAGCCTTTCAAATTAATTTTTACAGACAAGGGAAACGGGAGCCGGTCTCGTCACAATGTAGGTGACGTTAGCGCTCTCTCCCAAGGATTTAACAGATAACAGTCCACTGACACTTTCGCTTATTTGGCCTCAGACTGTTATTTTACCCCCAGTTTTAAACGGCGGCTCGATCTGAAAATATCGAGCATCCAGGTTCCGTCGTGTGGGAATCACACCCACAACCCACGAACTGCACCGCTTCCACGCCACTCCGGAATAAATTACCTGAGATCCACGCTAACTGCTTTTATTTCTCGTCACGCAGGACTCTCTGTACCTTGCGATCAACGTTCACGTGTTTTATATAACTTTCCTAACATGGTAAAAAATATGCATTGTATACTCCATGCAAACTTCAAAAACACTCTGAAACTCCTACAGACAATCCTACAGGGCCCTGCTATTGTCCGAGGCGTCTAAAAGTGCTTGTTCCCGACCCAGTGTGGTCGTCTGAATCCTTCCACAGCTCATGTTTATTCGGCGTCGAGATCACCATTTGTTAGGAGATTTAGTGGACAACTCGTCCGCTTTCTTAAATCTCCTCGCGTCCCTACACAAGCCGTTATCTTACATGAAGGAAACCCAGAGCATACAAGTAACCGTTTAACAATAATCCACTTTAATGGTAATATACAATGCAATACAATCAAATACATTACCATACACAACCATATCGTATCATATGTGTAATGTCAGGAGTTTGGCCTACTCCTGGCTCCTGCCCACAGGCCGCCAGACCTCCAGTCCCAGCGACGCGAGAAGAGAGAGAGCGAGAACACAGCGGGGTTCCTGTCTAAATACCTCGCTGACCAAAGGAGGAGTTATCTGCGCCTCCCTTCCAGACCAGTGATTGGCTGCCCAAATTAGT
Source organism: Pseudochaenichthys georgianus (assembly GCF_902827115.2). Classification (NCBI taxonomy): domain Eukaryota; kingdom Metazoa; phylum Chordata; class Actinopteri; order Perciformes; family Channichthyidae; genus Pseudochaenichthys; species Pseudochaenichthys georgianus. The sequence continues at coordinate 36,573,942 of NC_047507.1, read as the reverse complement.
ATCAACAGCTCACATCTTAAGTCCCCAATCCCAGTGGCTCAGCTTCCTTATCACAGGGATCTGAGATGACTGTATGTCAACTCCACACCTTCCCCCTCTTCCTTTGTCCTCACAAAACCAAATGTTCACAGGCCCCAAAAACAGTTCAGTTTTCTTACTCAAATCATTTTCAAGCTTCTTCACAGTTTGCACGAATACATACAAATATTTCCTTACAGCAGTCATCCATAGGAATCCCAAACCCAATATTAACGGTGTGTGTGTCTGCCCAAGGACTATTTAAGGTAAAACCTAATAGAGGTGTCATACATAATAACCTAATAAAAGTAAATGTAACAACTACTACAGTGCAACAAAACAGGAAGATTAAATGTGGTCTCTTAAATATAAGATCTCTTGCATCTAAAGCAATATTGGTAAATGATTTAATATCAGATTATAATATTGATATATGCTGTCTCACTGAAACTTGGTTGAGACATGAAGAATATGTCACCATAAATAAGGCCACTCCACCCAGCCATATCAATACTCATATTGCCCAAGGCACGGGCCGAGGAGGTGGAGTTTCAGCAATCTTTGACTCAAGTTTACTTATCAATACTAAACCAAAATTAAATTATACCTCCTTTGAAAGTCTCGTCTTTAGTCTTACGCATCCGACTTGGAAAACTTTGCAGCCAATCTTATTTGTTATTTGTGCACCAGGTCCTTATTCAGAATTCTTATCAGAATTCTGAGTTTTTATCAACTTTGGTACTTAAAACAGACAAAGTAATTATCGTAGGTGACTTTAATATTCATGTTGACGATGATAAAAAATAGCCTTACTGTTGCATTTAATTCTATATTAGATTATGTTGGTTTCTGTCAGTGTAAATAAACCAACCCACTGCTATAATCACACTCTCGACCTTGTTCTGACTTATGGTATTTAAATTGAGCAACTATTAGTTGAACCGCATAATCCTGCTTTATCCGACCATTTCTTAGTAACTTTTGAAGTACTGTTACTAGACTACAAAGCATTAGTCAAAAGCTCCTGCAGCAGAAACCTATCTGTTAGTGCTATAGCCAAATTTAAGGAAGAGATTCCACCAATACTTAACTCGATAGCATGTCTGCATGTAAGGGAGGAAACTTATACAAAATGTACACCACCCCAAATTGATCATGTTGTTGATAATGCTTTTTTAACGATAAAATTGTTACTCTTAGAAACAAAATTAATGACCTCTTGCCTTTGACCAGTATAGTGTTATCAACAACTCCCGGAAACGTAAGTTCTAATATTACACTAGAATGCTTTTCAGCCATAAACCTTGAACAATTAAATTCAATGATTCTCTCTTCTAAACCATCAACGTGCATGTTAGACCCAATTCAAAGTAAGCTGTTGAAGGAAGTTTTTTCATTAATTAGCACTTCTTTATTAAATATTATGAATATGTCTTTATTATCAGGCTATGTTCCACAATCATTCAAAGTAGCAGTGATAAAACCGCTTCTTAAAAAGCACAACCTCGATCCAGAGGTTTTAGCCAACTATAGACCTATTTCTAATCATCCGTTCCTCTCAAAAATTCTTGAGAAAGCAGTCGCTAAACAGCTGTGTGATTACTTAAAAAACAATGATTTATTTGAAGATTTTCAGTCTGGCTTTAGAACACATCATAGCACAGAGACAGCTCTGGTTAAAGTCACAAATGACATTCTAATAGCCTCAGACAAGGGACTTGTCTCTATTCTTGATCTCAGTGCTGCATTTGATACTATCGACCATGATATCCTATTGCAAAGACTAGAGCACTTAGTTGGCATTAAGGGAACTGCTTTAGGCTGGTTTAGGTCCTATCTATCTGAACGCTCTCAGTTTGTACGTGTCAACAATGAATCTTCCACGCAAACCAAAGTTAGCCATGGAGTGCAACAGGGCTCAGTGCTAGGACCTATTGTGTTCACATTATATATGCTTCCGTTAGGCAATATTATAAGGAATCATTCTGTAAACTTTCATTGTTATGCGGATGATACTCAACTATATTTATCAATCAAGCCTGATGAAATTAATCATCTAAATAAAATGTAAGACTGTACAAATGTAAGACCTCAAGGACTTAAAAACGTGGATGACCTTACATTTTTTGATGTTAAACACGGCTAAAACTGAAGTTATTGTACTTGGCCAGAAGAATCTAAGAAACAAATTATCTAAAGATATACTAACTATGGATGGCATTAATTTGGCCTCCAGTGAGACTGTAAGGAATCTTGGTGTTATATTTGATCAGGATTTATCCTTTAACGCCCACATAAAATCAATTTCAAGGACCGCCTACTTCCATCTACGTAACATTGCAAAAATCAGGCATATCTTGCCTCAAAACGATGCAGAGAAACTAGTCCATGCATTTGTTACTTCAAGGCTGGATTATTGTAACTCTTTATTATCAGGGTGTACCAAGAAGTCAGTCAAGTCGCTTCAGCTGATTCAAAATGCTGCAGCTCGTGTACTAACCAGAGTTAGGAAAAGGGACCACATTACTCCTGTTCTGGCTGCCTTACACTGGCCTATAGAACACAGGATATAATTTAAAATTATTCTTCTCGCCTACAAAGCCCTTAATGGGCAGGCGCCATCTTACCTTAAATAACTCATTATACCCTACTGTCCTACTAGGGCATTGCGTTCCAAGAATGCAGGGTTGTTGGTTGTTCCTCGAGTCTCTAAAAGTACAATGGGAGCCAGAGCCTTTTCTTATCAAGCTCCACATTTGTGGAATCAGCTTCCAGTTTGTGTTCGGGCGGCAGACACCCTATCCGTTTTTAAGAGTGCGCTTAATACCTTCCTTTTTGATAAAGCTTATAGTTAGGGCTGATTAGATTCAGCCCCTAGTTTTGCTGATATAGGCTTAGTTTGTCGGGGGACATCTTACTTCTTCCTTCTCTCTGTCTATACCTGTGTACTCTCATGTTCCGATTAACCCAGCTTCCCCACATTTCTTTCTTTTTGGTGTCTATATACGCCGGGATCCGGAGTCATGGATGATCCTGCAGTCCTGTGTCCTGGATCGCGAGCCCTGGATCTCGAGTCGTGGCTGTGGTCCTGGATGGATATCCTCGTGGATTCATCTTCCTATTATACACACATGCATTTCCAAACATTTGGACTACCTATGTTGCAAATGTATTATCTTTTCAATTTACACACGGCATCTATTGCACGTCTGTCCGTCCTGGGAGAGGGATCCCTCCTCTGTTGCTCTCCCTGAGGTTTCTCCCATTTTTCCTTTAAACTGTGGGTTTTCTCTGGAAGTTTTTCCTTGTATGATGTGAGGGTCTAAGGACAGAGGGTGTCGTATTGTCATACTGATATTCTGTACAAACTGTGAAGTCCACTGAGACAAATGTAACATTTGTGATATTGGGCTATATAAATAAACATTGATTGATTGATTGATTCAAGCTCGGCTCTGTGTGTGAGTGGAAATAGCGCATTTAGTGAGTGAGAGAGCGAGCGAGAGAGAGAGACCGATGCCAGCAGCAGGGACCGTGTTGTTAGCATCTGGTTAGCTAGCTGCACTAACGGACACAAGGAGCTGTTTGTTCCACAACAAGCTGGAGGAGAGGACTCCAATCTCAGACTGAGAGACTCAGGTGAGCTAAAGGACTCTCTGAGTGTTTAGATAGTTAACTTTAGTCTAAGTTATCTCAGTGGGTCTCAAACGGTTTGGTCACAAATTATTCAAAAGATTATTTACACGGCACACCTTCATATGATCACTATAGTTATAAAAAATAAAGGAAAAACAGTTATGAAATACTATATGGCAGTAAAACAAGAATACAGTTTGAAATGGGAGTGATTTGTAAAATATCCATAAAAAAAAAGTAAATCTGTTTACAGTTCTGTTTCATCTGGGTGTTGAGAGATGTATCCATAGATCTCTTAATGTTGCTCTCAAAGTGCACCAGATTGATGCTTTTAACTTCAATATTTAAAAAAAATCTTCCCCGGACCACACCAGAGGAGGTGAGGTCCGCTCCCCACTCGTAAAATATAGCACTTTACCCCTGCCTATATGCCGTGAGCTGATTATCGAGCCTTCATTGTAACAGTCGCGGCTGTGTGGGGAGTGCTTTTGTGCGTGCTCTATAGTGCCCGTAATAGTGTTCACTGGAGTCCAGCACCTCAGCACCCCCACTCAAAATACCTTCCCGCGCCTCTGGTGGCGGCCGAGGTAGAAGCGGCCGAGGCAGAGGGTGCTCCTTCAGAATCAGTGGCGGCCGAGGTAGAGGCGGCCGAGGCAGAGGGTGCTCCTTCAGAATCGGTGGCGGCCGAGGTAGAGGCGGCCGAAGCAGAGGGTGCTCCTTCAGAATCAGTGGCGGCCGAGGTAGAAGCGGCCGAGGCAGAGGGTGCTCCTTCAGAATCAGTGGCGGCCGAGGTAGAGGCGGCCGAGGCAGAGGGTGCTCCTTCAGAATCGGTGGCGGCCGAGGTAGAGGCGGCCGAAGCAGAGGGTGCTCCTTCAGAATCAGTGGCTGTAGAGGTAGAGGCGGCCGAGGCAGAGGGTGCTCCTTCAGAATCAGTGGCCGAGGTAGAGGGTTCTCCTTCAGAATCAGTGGCGGCCGAGGCAGAGGGTGCTCCTGCAGGGGTGGATGATAACTAAGTTTAGGAGAACTTGATGGACGAAACAAGCAACTTAAAAAGTAACAAATATCAATGTCCTAATATTAAATAATTAAGTATAACATAGATATATATAGAATTTTTTAACAAAGTAACAGTAGTAAAGAATAGGCTCAAAACAACAACTCACCTCTAACGATGTTGTTATGTATGCCTGCGGTATTATATAAACCCTGCTCCTGCCAACAGATCTTTTAAGGTCTGCCATAGTAGTAGCCTGCAGTTGTGTTAGTAGCCTGGAGTTGTTGGCTCTTGCCAGAGTGAACCCAATCATATTTAAGGGAATTTTAGGAAAACCTTGGCAAATATAACTGTTGAACTCTAAAAGAGTCATTGAGAGCTTGACATTGACAGACCACGGAACGCCTAGTGGTGTGGAGGTCGTCACACGATCGCTCGCCCATTATTTGAAACAAAGCTGTGGCTGAAACAAAGAGTCACACACAGCTGATCACCTGAGAGCTGCCGTTTCATTCAGACCGTTTAAAAAAAAAAACATTGATTTTAACATTGCACAACAATGAACTCAATGTGTGATTGTTATAGCAGTAATATTAAACACTAATAATACAGTAAACTATTAACACTGTACATATTCTTGTTTGCCCGTGGTGAGATGACGAGGCTCCATTAAAAATAAACCTCCTTTTAGTGAATTACTGAGTTTAGGCACGTTAATACAGTTTTAATGAAGTTGACTACAGTATATTCATATGTTTTAGTGCTTTCATGTCAATTCGGCAAACATATGATACATTAAATGATCGTGAGGATGATGATTAAAAATGGTTTGTTTGAGCCAGGCTGCATTTCCTGATGAAAAAACAAACCGATGGTTTTTGTAGTTGTAGTACACCAACGTGGATTAAACAACATTATTTTGTTAAATAAAAACATGGTGATGTTTTGTAAATGATTACATGTCTCTTATTTAGCACAGAATATGATCCTACCTTGACATATGGATCTTAACAAAGATCCGCTATACCTGTAGATCTATCAGCTGTTTATTTCACATGAGTTCCAGTGTGGCAGCTTTTTAATCACTGCTCCCCCTGGTGGATCCATGATCCATTGCAGCTGGTTTCATTATAATTTAATTTATTTATCAATGGGGCGTATCAAGTCCTGCGGGGGGTTTTCCTTTCCGTGAGGGCCAACCCTGTGCCGACCACGGCCCCACTACGGTAGGGGTGATTTAAGGGTTGTTTATATTTCACATCATTAATCAGAATCTGCAAAGTAACTAAAATAAATGTAGTGGAGTAAACATACCAGGTTAACCTCTGAATTGTAGTGGAGTAGAATTACAAACAATGAGCTGTCATGTGAGTGTATTAGTGCTGCCCATTATGGACGCAAGCAATTTTCACCCATTTATTAATTATATGTTTTAAATTGGATAATACCAATGTGTTTCTTATCCCCTAAACCTCCAGGGGTGTAAACAGTTTAATACTGGCAACTTCTAATTGTGGGAAAAACGAAAACGTCTTTTAAAACTGCAATTCCCAGTAGAGACGTGCCATAGAACATGTTGCGAACCAGCCAGCATGTGTAGTCTGCCATGGTTTCATGCCATTTCATAGAGCTGTTTGAAGCTCGGAGTAACCTTGGCACACTGCCACTCCAGTAGTAGTAGTAGAACCTTTATTTATCCAGGAAAATCAATTAAGAACAAATTCTTATTTACAATGATGACCTGACAGGAGGCAAAGGCTTCCTGAGGGGATGGGGTTTGGGAGGAACAAAAATAAAAAGACAGACTCCGGGCACCGTTGGTGCTCATCCTAATTTTCGGCCTTGATGTAACACCATTCATAATTAAGTAAATGTAACACCCTTTTCATCCCGGTTACACTTTTCATTTGCCCTGTACGATGGGCGCTGAAAGTGATGAAAATGGGGGATGTTGGCTTATCTGGCAACCGCAGCTCACAGCCAAAGTGCAAGGGAGAAAGGGAGGGTGCACTGGAACCGGCGCTGTTGTTATTAGCATCTGGTGCTAGCTGCTCTAACGGAAGAAGAAGATGTTTCTACAATGATGTGGAGGGAGAGTCCTCTCCAGTCAGACTGAGAGGCTGATAACTACAGCTCAGTGAGGTAAAGGACTCTGAGTGTTTAGATAGTTCACTTTAGTCTAAGTTATCTCAGTGGGTCTCAAACGTTTTGATCACAATTTATGTAAACACATATTTCCAAGGCACTCTTTTATAATTATTGGGATAAAACAGGTTTGAAATCATTCCAATGTATACTATAGGACAGTAAACCAGACATATCGTTTTAAACTGGAGAGATAAAAAAATATGCATAAATAAAATAGTAAAATAAGATATGAATGAACAACAAAAATAAAATGCGTTACATGTAGGCTATTTGTTATTTAATTATTCAAATGTAAACCGATCTTTTTCATATGGGTGTTTAGAGTTGTACCCCCTAGATCTAGTCTCTAGTAATTCTGCGTGTGCACCAGATTGAAGAATTTTACTTCAAAATGTTCATACATTTCTTCCCGGTATGCCTGAGAAGGCAGATATGCTTGTTTTTCTCAACAAGAACTGTTTTTAAAAGTTGGACTGTTGCACTGTTGTAGCTTCAGTGGTTCTCAGGTTAAAGTTACATAGCTGTGAATATTACTTTAAACTAACCTGTGTAAAGGTTTCTCGAATAAATGTAATTTTTTTGGTGGAAGAAGCATGTATCATTTTTTTACCCTGCCCCCAAATAATCGGAATCGAGAACCGTTAAGAACCGGAATCGAAAAGTAGAATCGGAATCGTGGAAATTCAAACGATACCCAACCCTACTTATGAGGGTTAGCACAGGATACAAAGAGTTGGTCATTGCATCGAAACTCTCTTGACCTGTCCATATAGGTGCGTAAAGCACGGACTGGGCACAGCAAATTCGGCCACTGTTCCTCAGAGGAACACAGTGGCAGAGGAAATGCCTCAATGTTAATGGGGGTACATGAGCCAACCACCTTAAATACAAAGGCAGGGTTGGGCCTCAGCAACACTCTCGTTTGCCCCGGGGCAAACTGAGTGCATGAAGGATGTACAGAGAGCGCATGAATGTCACTGACTCGCTTGGCAGATGCCAGAGCCAGTAACAACACTGTCTTCAGTGACAGGTGTTTCATGTCAGCTTCTTCCAGGGGTTCAAATCGAGTTTGAGTGAGCCCATCTAAAACCACTGCCAAGTCCCATAAGGGCACCAGTGACCTGGAAACAGGGAGGAGCCTGCGAGCCCCTTTCATAAAACGGCAGACCAAGGGATGTTGGCTAGCCGTCTTTCCCTCAAAGCCCACATGGCATGCAGCAATAGCAGCCAGGTACACTTTGATCGTAGAGAAAGCTCTGTGTTTATCAATCAGGTCCTGTAGAAATGATAGAATCACCCCGACAGTACATTGAAAAGAGATGTGTCCTTTTTGAAGGCACCACTCCTCAAACACCCTCCACTTACATTCATAGAGGGACCTGGTGGAGGAAGCTCTTGCACTCTGAATAGTGTTTATCACCTTCTGAGGGAGTCCCACTGTATTCAGGTTATACCACTCACGGGCCAGGCCCATAGTGCCAAGCGCTCTGGGTGTGGGTGAAAAATCCCCCCCCCCCCGCCTGAGACAGTATGTAGCGGGAGCTGCCACGGCTGCCCGCACAGCAGCTGATATATCTCCGCCAGCCAGTACGTTGCAGGCCAGTGTGGAGCTATTAGGATCAGTTTGTGGCGTTGTTCTCTCACTCTGGCCAGAGTTGGGGGTATCAGAGCCAGAAGGACCGGAGGCCAAGCGTGCGCGAGCGCGTCCACGCCTAACGGTGCGTTTAAATTGCGCATTGAAAAGAACAGCTGACATTGAGCATTTTCTTTTGATGCGAACAGATCCACCGCGGCCCGGCCGTAACGCACTCACAGCTGACTCACAATTATTGGATGTAGAGTCCAGTCTGCATATAGTGGTGCACCTCTGGACAGCAGAGGAGGTTCATCACTCCTGGTACGTGCGTCGCTCTCAGAAAGAGGAGACGTCCGCATGCTCCATAAGATCAGTTTGCGTGCCAGCATGTGTAACTGGAGAGAACGCAAACCCCCTTGGCGGTTTATATACGATATTGTGGTCGTGTTGTCTGTCCTCACGAGGACATGATGTCCTCTGAGAAAAGGCAGAAAGCGTTTCAGGGTGAGAAACACTGCTAAAAGCTCCAGATAATTTATGTGTGACCGTTGGAGGTCTCTGCTCCAGAGACCCTTCACAGGTCGACCTTCGTATATACCCCCCCAGCCCGTCAGACATGCGTATGTGGTGACGCGTCGCGATAGGACAGCACCCATAGGCACGCCCCGTACTAGAAAAGTCCGGTGCAGCCAGTGGCGCAGTGCCATTACGCATTTCATAGTGACCATCACTCTCCGCGCGCCATGACGCACAGGGTCCAGTCTGAGGGCAGCCACCCAGCGCTGAAACTCCCTCATGTGTAAGCGTCCCAGTCTTACTACCAGGATGGCTGACGCCATGAGCCCCAGTAACCGCAGACATGATCTGAAGAGAACATATTTGCTTGGCTGGAAATGAGCGAGGCAAGCCCTGAAGGCTTTCACTCTCTCTGCTGACAGGCGGGCTGTAAAGGGCACCGAATTCAGGCGTAGGCCCAGGAAGAGTACAGTCTGGGTTGGGGACAACATGCTCTTTTCTGTGTTTATTACGAAACCCAGTTCGAGCAGGTGTTTTACGAGGATATTCGTCTGCCTAATAGCCTCTTGCTCCGACTGTGCGAGAAGGAGCCAATCGTCCAGATAAGTTGCCAGGCGAATACCCTGTTGTCTTAACGGGGCTATCGCGGCTTCCGTACACCGTACAAACACTTGTGGGCTGAGAGACAGACCGAAGGGAAGTACTCTGTACTCGTAACAGACACCCTGAAAGGCGAACCTCAGATATTTCCTGTGTGGATAATATACTGGGATGTGGAAATACGTGTCTTTCAGGTCGACTGAAGTGAACCAATCGTTTTGGCGCACGAGACGCAACAGAGATGTGTGAGTGAGCATTCTGAATTTGTATCTTTTGAGATATTTGTTCAGAGCCCTCAAATCTAGTATAGGCCGAATCCCGTTCCCTCCCCGTTTGGGAACGAGGAAATACTTGGAATAAAAGCCGCTCTGACTCTGTTCGGAGGGTATTATAGATAAAGCCTTCTTGTCTAGTAGCGAGAGGATATCTTGCTCTAGAATATGGGCCGACTCTCCCCGGGCTTGCGAATGCAGAATGCCCGAAAAGTGAGGGGGGGTGACAGCGAATTGGAGTCTGTAACCCCGTGTTATTGTCTTGAAAACCCAAGCAGAATCTGTGAGCATCCTCCACATTCCAAGCGAGTGGAGATGTCACATCTCTGTTGTCTGCCCTATGTGTCTTTATTTGTTGTGTTATGGGGCCCTGTAGTGTCTGAACACGGTGGTACCCCAGGTTGACAACCCCGGTCGACACTGTGCATGCGCGTGGTGGTGATGCCTTCACAGCCCGTCCATCGTCCGCCTTCTGAGAGAGGTAGCAGCCACTCTTAGAAGGGGGTAGACGTCAGACTGTTTATTGTTTGTATTGTCTTTCTTTTCATTTTTATTGACTGCGCCCTTGGCTTTAAGCCTGGAAACGACAGTGGAAACGGATTTATTAAAAGACAATAGTGATGACATGTGTTTGTGTGACTTAAACGAGCAGCGGAGCTTGCTGTCGTTGATGTTAAGTCCATTTCCCTCATGGCGCGAACTTGAGGATGACGTTCTGACATCACTCGAGGCGGCGGGAAGATGGGGGCATGGTTGCACCCCGGAAACACATGAGCATCTAACACTGGAACGTGTTCTGGAGCTTGAGAACAGGGAACTTCCAGCTCCTTTATCGAGGAGAGGAGAGGAGGCTGTCAGGCCGCCCTCTTCTTCTTCCTCGTCTGGTGGCTGAAAGTCTGGGCCGGCTGTGCCTGAGCGGCTGCTGCCGGAACCGGAGACTTTCTTGTCCAGCTCGCCCTCGCCTCGTGTCTGTGCTGGAGACCCGGGGCGGGCTGTGGCCTCTGCTGTTTCGGGATCTTGAAACGGGCAGGACGTTATGCAGCCTGAACGAAGGACTGCCGCGGGGCCATTGAAGGCGGCGGCTGGACCCTTCGGGGAAGACAAAGCTGGAGAGCCTCATCCTCCTTCTTTTTGGATTCACACCGCTGCTGCATCGAAGCTAGAGCGGAGCCAAATATCAGGCATGAAAACGGGTCAGGGGTGAAAAAGGTGAGAAAGATATTATCCCTCTAGGCATGTTCCCCCGAAAGAAAATGTTGAATATTCCATATTTTAAAGCATCAATCTGATGCATTTTGAGATGCATTTTTTTGCCAACCTGGGGAGAGCTGGAGAAACTTAACTTCAGCCATGAGTCAAAAATATTATGTTCTCCTTACTAAGTATTATCAAGGATGCAAACTCATCAGGTATGGAAAAGGTGACAAGGACCCGAGCCCCCCGACCCCACGGAATATCGGCTTTAAAATGAGGAATAACAGAGGATTTTAGCAGTCAAAACAACTAAAGCAGCAGTGTTAATAATAACAGAAACGCTAAAGAGTCACATCTAATAGAAATATATAAAAGCATTTATTTTAATTGTGTAGCAGTCAGTTTATAATTTTGGCAGCACTGTTGAGCATTTTGAAAATCTATTGTCATGCCTCTGTGCAAGGCTGAGTCTTTCTATCTTTATGGCATCTGGTGTAAAGTAACTAAATTCATAAACTCAAGTACTATACTTGGGTAAAATGTTGAGATACTTGTACTTTATTTAAGTATTTCAATGTTTTGCTACTTTGTTCTCCTCTACAGTTTAGAGGTAAATGGTGTACTTTGACTCCACTACATGTATTAATACCTTTAGTTACTTTACAGATGTGGATGAATGATGTGAAATCTAATCAAGTGTTGAATCAGACTTTAGTTCCACCTGGAGGAAATCCACAAGCAGTATACAAAGTCATTCAAACTAGCTGCACCTTTACCAGCTTTGAGAACACTTTCATGATCAATCATTATAAAACATATCATATATATTATTCTGAAATGGACCAATCTGCACAACGACTACTTTTACTGTCGCTACTTTCACTATATTTTGATGAGAATACTTTTCTACTTTTACTTGAGGAACATTTTGAATGCAGTACTTTTACTAACAGAGTATTCCAACACTCTGGTACTTCTACTTTTACTCAAGTACAAGATCTGAGTATTTCTGCTTTTAATCAAGTACAAGATCTGAGTACTTCTACTTTTACTCTAGTACAAGATCCGAGTGCTTCTACTTTTACTCAAGTACAAGATCTATACTTATATCACCTCCGTTTATAGCCTATGAAAAACTATTAGAAAACGAAGGCTAAAGCTAACGTTAGCAGATAGTGACAATGTATGCTAGCTAGCTAGCTCAACGATAATATTGCGACAGAAAAACTTTTCAGTGCACATCACGCTCTGTGCTCCGACAGGGAGCTCTGCTCTGAACACCTGAACGGCCCGTTCTAACAGCTGTTCACCAGAGGTCCAGTCTGTACCACAGTGACTCCGGACCGCACAGTTAATATTAACGAACGCACCCGTAGGTAATGTGGCTGCTGAAGCTAGACCATCATCGCGGAGCAGCAGAGCCGACAGGCAGGAAGACTCGAGCACACAGCTCGCGCTGCATTATAATATATAAAAAAAGAACACCATGCGTGTCATGATGGCACATAACAGCTCGCGGCCGCAGATTACTCCGGGTCCCAGACCCCCCCCATACCCCACAAATATTTTTATTGCAGATCTACATGAATCACACAAACTACCTATTTTGGATTCAAAACGGCGAATTTCGATGAAAGGTGAGTGATTTTCATGCCTGCAAATATGCCCTCGGGAACAATAGGCATGTCCAAGACGTCCTCTTTTTCCCGGTCTGGAAGGTTCGTCAGGGTAAGCCACCTGGCTCTCTCCTGTACCACCATTATCCCCATGGCTTGGACTGCACAGCGCTGCACACAGAGGCAAATGTCCGTGATCGCTGCGATCTCGTCCCACACGGCAGGCTCAGGTTTGATCGTCATGTCCTCGCAGAGCTCCGCCTGGTAGGCGGTCAGCAGCGAGGAGACGTTGAGCGCCCTGGCGGACAAAGCTGCGGCTTTATAGGCTTGTTCGGTCATTGCTGACTGGAAGCGGTCTGCCTTTGCCGGTAGCGTGGGGTTCCTGCTCGGTGCCGAAGCCAGCCGCGGTTGGAGGTGGGCTACCACCGGCGGTTCCATGGGCGGCATGCGGAGCAGGCCGAGCTTCTCCATGCCGACACAGTCCAAAGAGGAGGCACCCTGGATTGGGGCCTTGTTGCTGAAAGGGCGGTCTCTCCACGAGACTGACACCTCGTCCAGCATCTCTGGAAAGACTGGGAGAAGCTACTTCCTCATCCTCGCTGCTTGGGGCAAGTTCTTCCCCTCATAGCGAGATCTGGAGGTTTTAGCAGTCAAAACAACTAAAGCAGCAGTGTTAATAATAACAGAAACGCTAAAGAGTCACATCTAATAGAAATATATAAAAGCATTTATTTTAATTGTGTAGCAGTCAGTTTATAATTTTGGCAGCACTGTTGAGCATTTTGAAAATCTATTGTCATGCCTCTGTGCAAGGCTGAGTCTTTCTATCTTTATGGCATCTGGTGTAAAGTAACTAAATTCATAAACTCAAGTACTATACTTGGGTAAAATGTTGAGATACTTGTACTTTATTTAAGTATTTCAATGTTTTGCTACTTTGTTCTCCTCTACAGTTTAGAGGTAAATGGTGTACTTTGACTCCACTACATGTATTAATACCTTTAGTTACTTTACAGATGTGGATGAATGATGTGAAATCTAATCAAGTGTTGAATCAGACTTTAGTTCCACCTGGAGGAAATCCACAAGCAGTATACAAAGTCATTCAAACTAGCTGCACCTTTACCAGCTTTGAGAACACTTTCATGATCAATCATTATAAAACATATCATATATATTATTCTGAAATGGACCAATCTGCACAACGACTACTTTTACTGTCGCTACTTTCACTATATTTTGATGAGAATACTTTTCTACTTTTACTTGAGGAACATTTTGAATGCAGTACTTTTACTAACAGAGTATTCCAACACTCTGGTACTTCTACTTTTACTCAAGTACAAGACCTGAGTACTTCTACTTTTACTCAAGTACAAGATCTGAGTATTTCTGCTTTTAATCAAGTACAAGATCTGAGTACTTCTACTTTTACTCTAGTACAAGATCCGAGTGCTTCTACTTTTACTCAAGTACAAGATCTATACTTATATCACCTCCGTTTATAGCCTATGAAAAACTATTAGAAAACGAAGGCTAAAGCTAACGTTAGCAGATAGTGACAATGTATGCTAGCTAGCTAGCTCAACGATAATATTGCGACAGAAAAACTTTTCAGTGCACATCACGCTCTGTGCTCCGACAGGGAGCTCTGCTCTGAACACCTGAACGGCCCGTTCTAACAGCTGTTCACCAGAGGTCCAGTCTGTACCACAGTGACTCCGGACCGCACAGTTAATATTAACGAACGCACCCGTAGGTAATGTGGCTGCTGAAGCTAGACCATCATCGCGGAGCAGCAGAGCCGACAGGCAGGAAGACTCGAGCACACAGCTCGCGCTGCATTATAATATATAAAAAAAGAACACCATGCGTGTCATGATGGCACATAACAGCTCGCGGCCGCAGATTACTCCGGGTCCCAGACCCCCCCCATACCCCACAAATATTTTTATTGCAGATCTACATGAATCACACAAACTACCTATTTTGGATTCAAAACGGCGAATTTCGATGAAAGGTGAGTGATTTTCATGCCTGCAAATATGCCCTCGGGAACAATAGGCATGTCCAAGACGTCCTCTTTTTCCCGGTCTGGAAGGTTCGTCAGGGTAAGCCACCTGGCTCTCTCCTGTACCACCATTATCCCCATGGCTTGGACTGCACAGCGCTGCACACAGAGGCAAATGTCCGTGATCGCTGCGATCTCGTCCCACACGGCAGGCTCAGGTTTGATCGTCATGTCCTCGCAGAGCTCCGCCTGGTAGGCGGTCAGCAGCGAGGAGACGTTGAGCGCCCTGGCGGACAAAGCTGCGGCTTTATAGGCTTGTTCGGTCATTGCTGACTGGAAGCGGTCTGCCTTTGCCGGTAGCGTGGGGTTCCTGCTCGGTGCCGAAGCCAGCCGCGGTTGGAGGTGGGCTACCACCGGCGGTTCCATGGGCGGCATGCGGAGCAGGCCGAGCTTCTCCATGCCGACACAGTCCAAAGAGGAGGCACCCTGGATTGGGGCCTTGTTGCTGAAAGGGCGGTCTCTCCACGAGACTGACACCTCGTCCAGCATCTCTGGAAAGACTGGGAGAAGCTACTTCCTCATCCTCGCTGCTTGGGGCAAGTTCTTCCCCTCATAGCGAGATCTGGAGGTCTCCTTGGCCACTTCAGGCCAGGGGATGTCCAGCCTGGACGCAGCGCGTTGGCACACGGCCTGCAAGTCCATACTGAGGCAGGGCGAAGCTGGTGTGCTTTCGCCCGGGGGAGCGGACATCGCCTCCGGCTTGGCAGCCTGGGCAGATGAAACGAAGATGTCATCTTCGTGCTCATCTGAGTCGGATAAGAGGCATCCTCTTCCATGTAATCCAGCTGTGGGACATCCTCCGTGGGTGGAACCATGGTGAGGTCCAGTTGGGAGCCCGCGGGGGTCCGCGGGGCTCCGCTCTCGCGGCTCTTGCCGCCACCGGGCCCCAGCCTGACACGGCGCGGGGCTCCGATTCCGGGGCTACCGCCGTTGTTGAGCCCCAGCCTGACACAGCGCGGGGCTCAATCTACGCGGCGGTCGCCACCATGTCCCGATTGCCGGTCGGCGAATCAACGGACATGAAGGGGTCACGTCCCGACAGGCTAGCTTGGCGCACTAGCCGTCGGCGGAGGCTCTTGGGGGTATCGATAGCTTCCTGGGCGTGTTCCAGCCCAAGGCAGGACGAGCAGACCTGGTGTGAGTCCGTGCCCGAGATCCTAAACCCGCAGCCGCAGAGCCGAGCCTCCGACTCCTCTGGTGTGAGGGAGAGAAGGGTCCATCCTCGTTTGCCGGGGTGTCGGCGCGGAGGGACAAGCTAGTAACAGGTATGTTATCGAAAAAAATCCAACCTTATCGTTATTCCGAAAGGAAAAAACGACGGGGTCGATTTTTCTTTAAAAAATATTAACTGGTGTGTTAATATCTTTAATAATAATAATTTATTAATTGTATATAGCGCTTTTCTGAACCCAAAGACGCTTCACATTTGGGAGGGAGGGTAGACACACAAAACAAAAACAAAACCAAAAAGAGACAAAACACAACAGAAAAGCAGTCAGGAGGAAGTTGATTGAGAGGGGGGGGCTTATGGATAGAGAGTTGAAGAGGTGGGTTTTGAGGCGGGACTGGAACAGGGTAAGAGACTCAGACTCACGGAGGTGGTTGGTAGAGGGTGAGGAGGTCAGTGAGGTAGGGGGGGGCCAGATGGTGGAGGGCTTTGTAAGTGAGGACCAGGAGTTTGTAATGGATGCGGTGTGAAACGGGGAGCCAGTGGAGTTCTTTGAGGACCGGGGTGATATGATGCCATGATTTGATGTGGGTGAGGAGTCTGGCGGCTGCATTCTGGACACGCTGGAGTCTAGTGAGGGAGGTGGAGCTGATGCCGTAGAGGAGGGAGTTGCAATAGTCAAGGCGGGAGGAGATGAAGGCGTGAATGAGTCGCTCAGCTGCAGGGCGGGTGAGAGAGGGACGGAGTTTGGCAATATTGCGGAGGTGAAAAAATTAGATTTTTAGAACATGACGGATGTGGGGCTCGAGGGAGAGGGTGGGGTCAAATATCACGCCAAGGTTGCGTGCCTGGGTGGAAGGGGGAAACAGGGGTGCCATCAATGGTGACTGTCAGGTTGGGGGTTTTGCTGAGGGTGGATTTGGATCCGATGAGGAGGAGTTCAGTTGTATTGCTGTTGAGTTTTAGGAAGTTGTGTTGCATCCAGGATTTGATTGCAGTCAGACAGGATTCGATGTGGGTGAGGGGGGGGGTTGTTGGGGGATTTGGTGGTGAGGTAAATCTGGGTGTCGTCGGCATAGCAGTGAAAGTCCAGGTTGTATTGGCGGAGAATCTGACCAAGGGGGAGGATGTAGATGATGAAGAGGAGGGGGCCGAGTACTGTACCTTGGGGAACACCTTGGGTGACTGAAGCTGTGGCAGAGGAGTGGTTGTTGAGGGAGATGAAGTGGGATCTGTCGGAGAGGTAGGACTGGAGCCACCTGAGTGCAGTACCATCGATACCAATGTCATGGAGTCGGGTAAGCAGGATGGTGTGGCTCACGGTATCGAAGGCTGCACTCAGGTCGAGGAGGATAAGGATGTTGAGGGAACCGGTGTCAGCAGAGGTGAGGAGGTCATTGAGGACTTTGATGAGGGCCGTTTCTGTGCTGTGGTGGGGACGAAAACCAGACTGAAGGGGTTCAAAAAGCTGGTTGGTTTGGAGATGGCGGTGGAGTTGTTTGGTGATAATGCGTTCTATTGTTTTTGAGAGAAAGGGGAGGTTGGAGATGGGACGGTAGTTACTGAGAGAGGAGGGATCCAGACCGGGTTTCTTGAGGATGGGAGTGACAGCAGCAGTTTTGAAGGCAGAGGGAACGGTTCCTTGGGACAGGGAGGAGTTGAAAAGGTTGACAAGGTAGGGGCAGAGGACGGGGAGGCAGGACTTCAGTAGAGGGTCAAGGGAGCAGGTTGTGGGTTTGGAGGAGCTGATCAGTTTGAGTATTTCAAGGGGGGTAACCAGAGTGAACTGGGAGAGGCGGCCGTGGGGAGGAGGAAGGCTCGGGAGGTCCAGGGAGATGGGGGGAGAAATTGTGGCGGTGGATGTTGGGGGAGATGTATGTGTGTCAGATGCAGCGGATAGGGAGATATTAATGGCAGTGATTTTGTCAGAGAAAAACTGGAGGAATGAACTGCATAAAGTGGAAGTGGAGGAAGGGAGGGTGTCAGCACGGGGTTTGAGGAGCTTGTTGACGGCTTATCTTTCTTATCTCCGTCTCCTCTGGTGTGAGGGAGAGAAGAGTCCGTCCCCGCTCGCCGTGGTGTCGGCGCGGAGGGATAAACCTGCAACAGGTATGTTACTGTTTGAAGAAAAAATCAAACCTTACCGTTATTTCGAAAGAAAAAACGGCGGGGCAGATTACAATATTAACTGGTGTGTTAATATTTGTTCAATTCTTCTGCAAAGCAAAAAAGTAACCGGCATGCGCCCGTCGACCGAATGTTAGCTTGGGTCAGTCTGTGGACCGTTAAGCTAGCCCCGCTACTGATATTCGAGATGTGCTCTGAAGCGAGAAGAGGTGTTTGAATGACGCTGCGACGTAGCGCAAGCTACTTAAAGGGTGGGTGGATTCCCTGACGTAGACGTCAAGATCACCAGCCAATCAGGATTGGCGTAATGAGATTGATGCTTCTGTTTGTTGAGGCGCATCCCATAGTGAGACATCGAACGGAGTGTTATGAATGAGAACAGTGTGTTATTTAGAAAAGAATAAGAAATTAGAAGGAAAAAAAGATTTAAAAAATACATATTTCAGTATTCTGAGCCCCATTTTTTTTTCCTCACGAACGGCAAAAAAAGTCAGACATTATACGGTTTAAAATAAAAACAATAATCGTGGCTTGATATTGAGTAAGAAAATATGTTTATGAACCACACAGCTTCCGGTCTTCCAAGACCCGACCGGACAAAAAGACGTGGTGCAGGCACTAAACAATACATACAGTACCACCAATAGAAATACATTGCTTTTAAAATCGTTCTGTGTGACACGAAAAAAAGGGGAAAATCGTGTTGGTGAACACGAATCAATAGATTAAATGTTGTGACTATAACACGAAATGCCGTGAGACTGGGTTGAATTATGTTAGGAAAGTAAACAAAGGAGTCCAATGGGGACATTTTAGGCGAGGGGAAGAGAAACTCCAAATCCTTCTACTTTGGGTCTCTAGTTGTCTCATGTTCATCTCTGCAGAGTGTTCAGGGCAAAAGTTTGTACCCTTCAGCATAGACTGAAAAAGTTTAAAAGGAGTGTGTGAATGTGTGTAGAGAGGATTTAATGATAGATACTGAAGTTTAGGATTGTCCCCTGCAGTGCAATATCCAACACCACACACACACACACACACACACACACACACACACACACACACACACACACACACACACACACACACACACACACACACACACACACACACACACACACACACACACACACACACACACACACACACACACACACACACACACACACAGAGTTGGCTTGGGTCTTTCGCAGTGTCATCTTCTTTAGTCTGAAAACCTGCAATCCTCCTCTCTCTATATCACACTTTATTTCCCCCCCAAAGATCAATTTCTGGAAATACATGGTAAAGCTTAATGGAAGGATTGCAATCTGACAGAGAATCTGGCCCAGATTCTGAAATCACAGAAAAAGGTTCCCTGAAACTTTTGAAAATAGTACTTTCCTCCCCCGTTCCCTTTGTGAGGAAATAGGTTGACTGCCACCATAGGGCCAATATAATCCTAAATGCTCTCTAAAATAGCTTTCTCCGAGACCTGCTGCCTCGAATACCCAAGTATTAGTGGAACGAAAACCTCCAGTTTCCCCTGCAGGACCCCGTCAGGGCCTTTCCCTGGAGGACCAGTTGATACCCCAATTTATCATATTTCTCCATAACTGATGTCAGTTGGTGTTTTATACCAGGATCACCTGCAGTAACTGTGTGCCAAACTGGTGTTGTGTTCTATTGTGAACTATTATGGGCAATAGCGCATTGCAATGATCACGTATTTATGTAAGCCGACCTGGAAGTTAGCATTGCATGCGTTCCCCCGAAAAAAAGCAATTAGATTGTTCCATTGGACTTGATTAGCATAAGAAACTCCACACAATCAAACAACTTTGTGATTTATCATCTGTCAATGCAATCCGAAAGGCTACCAAAAAACGTTATCACGATCTTATGGTCATATGGCACCACTGCTAGGCTACGTTTAGGATGACTTGTGTCGGCATGATGACAGTAGTGTCCCTGGTCGAATGATGGTGATACTCTTTAACTGTTACTGTTTATGGCACACACTTGCAAGTATACCAACCATGTAAGAGCTATAAAAGGTAATAAAATAAAAATGATTAGCTATTATCTCACAGATAAAACATGTTACTTTCCTTGCATTTGTTAACCTGACATTATCTAATGAAAACAAAATAATGCAATTACATCTCCTACTGACAATAAATCATGAAACATTACCGTTTAACCGTTTTTAACTGAAAGTGACCAAAATTAAGCATTAATGAATTTGTAGCGCGTTATTTTAAATATTTTAAATCACACATATGCAGTTTTAACCATATGAACTAGAGTTACTCTAAAACACACAGTATGTCTTTATATTAGCAGGGAAGCTCCGTTGTAAAAACTGCTATGTTGCAGTTTTGCTAATTCTTTCTTTCTTTCAGTCTTTATTTCGAACAGATTAAAAAATAACAAATAACAAATGTGAAAAACAGAATACCGTATTGTTATAATACAGTATTTATCCACATTCATGGTAATAATTTGTATATTCAACAAAAAAAACAAAAAATGTCTTCATATTAATAATAATAATAAATCATATGTGTCCGAAAGGGAGTAGGAGGAAGCAAATGCTTATTAATTCCCACCCCTTACTTGATCAATGATTGTCCTTTAAATCATTATGCAAGTTATTCCTACATACATTCAAAAGCATGTAGACAAAACTCTGCAATACTACAAAATAACACCACATAACATAAATCAACAATATAATACAGTTATAACAAACCTTGTGCCCTTATCAGCCAGGTGCTAAAAAATCGATGTAACTCATTATTATTTTTTTATTTATCCGTCATCTATCCCTCGTTATTCATGTGTGAGAAGTGTTTACACTTCTCCATCGACCATTAACTTCCGGCAAAACCCCTTCAAAATAAGAGTCTAGATCGTATTACTACCAGAATAAAACTTTAAATGGTAAAAATATAACAATTTCTATAAAAGCTAACACATTTAAAAAAATGGTTAGACATAAAGGTAAATTACAATGACGTTTAGTTGTTTATTTACTCACTTTTTAGCAACCGTTTTTTATTATATATAATGTAGAAGCTTTGGATATGTGTTTCAGGTTTGGATATTTTGTTTCCCTCATATTTTTGTCATAGAACAAAATGTGAAAATCTCTAGATCTTATGTCAACCACAGACCTTATTTCAGACATCTATCTACAACAAATGTCTGTCTTTGAGGGGATGCAACTGGAAGTGGTAACATGCTAAGTTGTGTCCAGGTTTTAGGACTCATTCCCATACCACTCTGGGACCGGCTACTACAGTTTGGCCCTGATAGTTACATACTATATCTAATTCCAATCTTGTAAAAAAAAATGTATTCAACCAAACTGTTAGATTTCGAAAAATGGGGAAGAATTATTACAATACTTCAATCAGAGATCGGGTCGTTACTAAAAAAAAGTAATATTACATAAAAAAAAAGTAATATATTACACTACTTCGTTACTCTCTACATAAAGTAACTTGTTACTTTAATCGTTACTTTCCTCGCAGGGCCGGCCCGCCCCTCCCTACAGGCAGATCACGCAGACTGCGGCGCACCTACAGTGTAAGCGCGCCACAGTTTTGCCTCTGCGAGACTCCACTTGCACCCCCAATTACTATTGCATTAAGGAAGACATAACACAAGTCTTTCTTTTTATATGCTCTAAAATAGGCTACCAGCCTACCACAACAAGCTAACAGTCTGTGAAACGTCAAGACACTAATTAATGAAACCAGTTCAAGACGCATTATTCTTATCATTTTTTATGAGCGCAGTAACGGTAAGGTATCTAATTACTTATGTATTTAGTATTCCATAACTTAGTAACAGAGATGGTCAAACTAAAGTGGTAGAAACATGGCAGAATTCCTACAAGAAGCGGGACATTGAACTGTTCACCCGTGAGAGGGCGATCAACAAAAGAGAGCGAGCGGCCCCGTTGAGGGAGTTTACAGATGAAAAGACTCAGCCATGTTTATGCAGCACTGCACGTGGAGATGTGGTCTCGCAAGTCGCGCAGATTACATAGGCCAACGGTGGGGAACCTCCGGCCTCCGGGCCGTATACGGCCCTCGAGGTAATTTATAAACACACGCAAAAACCATCAGATCCTCCTTCGCACTCTCCAAGAACTTGGAGTTTCAGGCTCTGCACTTTCCCTCCTCACCTCATACCTCAAAGACCGTACCTACAGGGTAACTTGGAGAGGTTCCGAGTCCGACCCTTGTCAATTAACTACAGGGGTCCCTCAGGGCTCTGTTCTTGGTCCCCTCCTCTTCTCCCTGTACACAAACCCGCTCGGATCTGTCATTAGCCCGCATGGTTTTTCATACCACTGCCACTGACGACACCCAATTAATTCTGTCCTTTCCCCGCTCAGAGACCCAGGTCGTCGCACGCATCTCTGCTTGTCTAGCTGACATCTCTCAGTGGATGTCCGCTCATCACCTCAAGCTCAACCTTGACAAGACTGAACTGCTTTTCCTTCCGGGAAAAGATTGTCCCACTCTTGACCTGACTATCAACATTGGCACCTCTGTTGTTTCCCCGACCCAGACTGCAAGGAATCTGGGTGTGATCCTAGATAACAACCTGTCCTTCACTGCAAACATCGCTGCTACAACCCGTTGCTGCAGATACACTCTTTACAACATCAGGAAGATACGTCCCCAGCTGACCCAGAAAGCCACGCAGCTTCTGGTCCAGGCTCTCGTCATCTCACGCCTAGACTACTGTAACTCCCTCCTGGCTGGTCTACCTGCATGTGCCATCCGACCTCTGCAGCTCATCTGGTCTTCAACCTTCCTACATTTTCCCACACCACTCCGCTCCTCCGCTCCCTTCACTGGCTTCCGGTAACTGCTAGAATTCACTTCAAGCAGGGTTCGTACGGTCATTGAAAACCTGGAAAAGTCATGGAAATTCAAAATGAAAATTCCAGGCCCTGGAAAAGTTATGGAAACGTCATGGAAATGTAACTAAAGTTGCGTCAAATATAATTTACATTTGATCTAATCGCCGAAATAATCTGCGGTCTTGAGCTGTTATGTGCCATTATGACGCGCATGGTGTTATTTTTTAATATATGAAGCACAAGCTGTGTGCTCGAGTCTTCCTGCCTGTTGGCTGAACTCTGCTGCTCCGGGATGAGGGTCAGCTACATTAACTACGGTGGTTCGTTAACTCTGCAGAGTCACTGTGGCACAGACTGCACCGCTGGTGAACAGCTGTTAGAACGGGCCGTTCAGGTGTTCAGAGCAGAGCGGCAGAGCTGATGTGAACTGAAAAGTTTTTCTGTCACAATATTATTTAAGGAATCGTTGAGCTAGCTAGCTAGCATACATTGTCACTATCTGCTAACGTTAGCTTTAGCCTTCGTTTTCTAATAGGTTTTTTCATAGGCTAAAAACAGAGGTGGTACAAGTATAGATATTGTGCTAGAGTAAAAGTAGAAGTACTCAGATCTTGTACATGAGTAAAAGTAGAAGTACTCAGATCTTGTACTTAATAAAAGTATAGTACTCAGATATTGTACTTTAGTAGAAGTACTCAGATATTGTACTTAATAAAAGTAGAAGTACTCAGATCTTGTACATGAGTAAAAGTAGAAGTACTCAGATCTTGTACTTGAGTAAAAGTATAGTACTCAGATAGTGTACTTGAGTAGAAGTAGAAGTACTCAGATCTTGTACTTAATAAAAGTATAGTAGGCTACTCAGATCTTGTACTTGAGTAAAAGTAGAAGTACTCAGATCTTGTACCTGAGTAAAAGTAGAAGTACTCAGATCTTGTACTTGAGTAAAAGTAGAAGTACCAGAGTGTAGGAATACTCTGTTACAGTAAAAGTCCTGCATTCAAAATGTTCCTCAAGTAAAAGTAGAAAAGTATTCTCATCAAAAATATAGTGAAAGTAGGGACAGTAAAAGTAGTCGTTGTGCAGATTGGTCCATTTCAGAATTAATATATATGATATGTTTTATAATGATTGATCATGAAAGTGTTCTCAAAGCTGGTAAAGGTGCAGCTAGTTTGAATGACTGTATACTGCAGGGTAGCTTGCGGATGTACCTCTGAACTGTAGAGGAGAAGAAGAACAAAGTAGCAAAACATTGAAATACTTAAATAAAGTACAAGTATCTCAAATTTGTACCCACGTATAGTACTTGTTGAGTTTATGAACTTAGTTACTTTACACCAGAGGCATGAAAATACATTTTCAAAATGCTCAACAGTGCTGCCAAAATGATAAACTGACTGCTACACAATTAAAATAAATGTGTTTATATATTTCTATTAGATGTGACTCTTTGGCGTTTCTGTTATTACCTGCTGCTTTAGTTGTTCTGACTGCTAACATCCTGTTATTCCTCATTTTAAAGCCGATATTCCGTGGGGTCGGGGGGCTCGGATCCTTGTCACCTTTTTCATACCTGATGAGTTTGCATCCCTGACTACAGTTGCTTTAGCGTGTAGAAGCTAGTAAGCCTACTATTGGATTTGTTTTAGATAGGCACTACATGTTTCATATGCAGACCTTATTTTCCTGTTCCATGTTCAAATAAACCATTTTCAGTGGTAATTTTTTTTTTGTCATGGAAAATTAGGTAAAGGTCATGGAAAAGTCATTGAAAATCATTGGTGAAAAGGTGTATGAACCCTGTTCAAGACACTGGTACTTGCATACCATGCTGCGAATGGATCTGGCCCTTCCTACATCCAGGACATGGTTAAACTGTACACCCCAGCACGTGCACTACGCTCTGCATCAGCCAAACGACTCGCTGCACCCTCGCTGCGAGGGGGACCCACGTTCCCATCAGCAAAAACACGTGGGTTTGCTATCCTGGCTCCAAAATGGTGGAATGAGCTCCCCATTGACATCAGGACAGCAGAAAGCCTGCACATATTCCGGCGCAGACTGAAAACTCATCTCTTTCGACTCCACCTCGAGCGATAGAATTACTAACAAAGAACTGCTAACAGAGCACTTATATACTAATAAAGGACTGGCTTATCTATAGCCAGTTGAGTAGCACTTGAAATACTTGGCTCTATGAAACCTGATGTACTTATATGATTCTGTTTTCTTCAAGGTTGTGTCTTCCTGGTCGAATGTACTCATTGTAAGTCGCTTTGGATAAAAGCGTCAGCTAAATGCAATGCAAAAAAGAAAAAAATGTAAGAAATCTAGACCGCAAAAAAATTAAACAAGCGAGTGCCTGTTTTTCCTGGCCAAGGTCAGGGTCCTTGAACACAACACGAGCCTAACGTGTCATCAAGTGGTATATGTCTCGACTGACAGGGGTGCAGTTATGACGGAGAGCACCAGAACGCCACTCCAGCACTTCAGAAATTGCAGTACCGATAAGGAGCCGTACACATGCCGCAGTTGCTCCGTGTCTGTGTCTTTAGTTGAAAGCCCAGTGGCGATCTGTTCATCTGTCATACTGATCATACATTCAATAACTTTGTTATTAGCATCTGGTTAGCTAGCTATGCTAACGAATATAAGAAGCTTTTTCTACAACCAGTGAGATAAAGGCACATCTTTATATGATCATTATAGTAATAAAAAAATAAGAGAATAAAGTATAGGTTTAACAGGTATAAAATACTATATGACAGTAAAAAAAAGTTGTTATTAATAAAGAAGAATACAGTTTAAAAGGGGAGTGATTTGTCAAATATTCATAAAGAAAAATAAATCTGCTTCCAGTTCTGTTTCATATGGGTGTTGAGAGATGTATCCATAGATCTCTTAATTTTGCTCTCAAAGTGCACCAGATTGATGCTTTTAACTTCAACATTTAAAAAAAAAAAAAAATCTTCCCGGGGGAGCATGCCCCCGGACCCCCTTAGAGGAGGTTAGGTCCCCCCCCCACTTAAATCATGTTCACATGGAAAGGAAACTAAATACCTTTGCACATATCTTTTGTCCATATCTTTCTGTTTTGGTGGTCACGCCACACCGTGCACGTGCATGCATACGCGAGTCATGGTGAGATATCTGGATTAAGAGGTTGCTTTTTCTTTGCACAGAATGAAATGAATGGGCTATGATTTTAGTTTTTTTAAGCAGAGGTCAATAATTTGTACGGCCCTCTGAGGATATTGTAAAAATTGAAATGGCCCTTGAGAGGAAAAAGGTTCCCCACCCCTGACATAGGGCTACATGTATATAAACCTGCGGCGGAAACCCCTCTTGTCTGTCAGTGAGTGTGATTATTTTATAAAAGTAACGAAGTAACGCGTATCGGGGCAATGTTAGTAACTATAGTGTGATTACTGAATTATAAAAGTAACGCGTTACACTACTCCGTTACCGACAAAACACCCAACTCTGACTAAAATACATCAAAATAAAAAGAGATACATATACTATCGTGCTGCCGGAATTCTCCTTATGTTTATTGGTATTTGTTTAATGCTGTACACAATTCTGTGTTTGCTTTTATTTCAAACTAAAACAGAATTTGTAAACTTTACATTCGGTAGGCCTAACCTATAATTAAATCTTTAAAAAAACAAAACAAATATCTTGGTTTTTATCTTCTAAGTTCACATTGTTCTGTTGTAGTAAAAAACATCGTATTGATATTTCTTCTATTTTGTATTTATTTAGCGTTACATTTGATATTGTGGTAATCTAAAAGTAACAAAAAGTAATCAGGTTACATTACTTTCATATTTTGATACTAAAATAAGGTTTAGATTATTATTTTGTGTCCAGGTACACCAAAAAATGACTGAGATGTATCGTACACTTTATTTTGTATATTTGTTTCTATACTTTGTCTTAAATTCATTAAGTTAGATGAACTTCATATTTTTGTTTTAGCTAACGTAATACAATCTTGTGGAACTTGTCAAATGTAGAATATTTAGTATTGTTTGTATTGAACTACAAAATAATCTTAAATAATTTTGTTCTATTGCAAAGTATGTTGCTGACTTAATCAGAAACTATTTCACAGGTCATGCTGAGGTGTATTGAGATTCAAGTGAAAATGTTTTAAGAGGGTTTTCATTTCCGTATTTATCTCTTACCTGACTCTCCAATATTTCTTTCCATTCCAGGTTTACAGTACGTATCTGTGAGTTATGATTGATATCTATCAGGCCTAGTTAGGGCAGAGAAAGACAAGAAATTAGATCATTCGCCTCCAATTACTGTCACCCAGATAAAGTGCTCACGGCACACTAACGAAGATGGCGCAGTGCCCAAGTTTAAATCAATTAAGACAAAATGATCAATTTACTCCAGTAATTAGCCCGCACATTAGCAGCTATTACCATGAAACACATTTATTCCTTAGTTCTCCTGCTCTCTTTCTTAATCTCCACTCCCTCTCAAGACCACACACTTTATGCTAAATGGGAAGTGTGCAATACACTACATTTAATTGAATTGATTAAATAATTAGACATTTAAATGAGTCAATTATTGGAGAACAGGCGGATGGAGGGGTTGATGTCCCGCAGGATTCAGGGGTTTATTAATAACAACAGGGATTTTAATGTCTTGGCACCAGGGAAACCTAATCCCTCACTGTCTCTTTAACCCAGAAAGCTTTGTTCCGTGGAGACGCAGTCAGTCAGTATATTTCCACTGAGGCTTCTCAGCAGTTGGACTTTAACACAGTACTTTTCCACTCAGACAGCTCAATGTTTTATTGCCTTATCTTTATCCTTCATGTCTCACTGAAACTTGGTTGAGACATTGTAACAGAGGTGAGCTCTGGGGCCATAGAGCACGGCCTCTGTTACGGATTATATAGCTTCGTTATTGGCGAAGTATATTGACCTGCAGAGGTCTCCCCGTTCCCCTAGGTCGGGAGAGGTGTGCTCTGGACGACATGGCCGGAGTTTTTTCCCGGGTGCAGACGGTCAGGAGTGATCCGGTCTGGCCGCGCTTCCCCGCCATCAGGAGGTATCAGGAGGGGGCGGCGGCGGCGAACCCGAGGACCCTGAGGGCTCCGGTGTCCACATGTGTTCCCTTCACCAAGGTGGAGGGGTTCACGGATGATGGTTTCCCAACCACCCCTTCTCTGGAGCCAAGCCTGACGGCGTTCTTTGGGATTAGACAGGCCAACATGATCGCCGGACGGCGCCCTACGTTGGCCTCCCCCAGGGACCAGATTGTCGCCCGCCAGGCTGACCGGGCGCATCAGTGTGCTTTTCAGGCGGTGCCGAACAACATCGCATTGCTCTCCAACTCGGTGGTGACGCTGGTGGAGCGGTCCACCACCTTGGCTGCGGATGACGCGGAGGAGATCAGCAAGGCTGCCACCACGGCACTCACGCTGTGCGCGTGCCCGTTGCTTTCTCCCAGGCAAGGATCGCTGCGTGGATGACGCAGATTCAGCGCCACTTCTGCTGCAGCAGGCATCTGTCACAGAGCCGGCCAGGAAGGTATTACTGGACACTCCGATCAGCCCGGATGGGCTGTTCAGACCCCAGTTCCTCGCCATGGTGGAGTCCATGAAGGCGGCTGCGGAACAGGCGGACGACATCCGCCAACACGTTAGCTGGCTCCAGCCTGCTGGGCGGTCACAGCGGCACCAACGCCCGCAGCAGCCGCATCAGCTGCAGCGTCCAACCCGGCCACAGCGGCAGGCGGAGAGACGCCCACAGCAACCGCAGCCGCGGTGGCAGTCTCGACCGTCGGCGGCGGCAGGGGCGCCGTCCCAACGGGGAGTGAGCCTCAGAGGAAACACAGCCGTTCTTGACGTGTTGCGGGGGATTGTGAGGAAAATAAAAAAAGCTCATTTTCCAACCTTATGTCTGAGTCGTCAGTATCAAATGTGTCTCACATATCCCCCACTCTGTGTAAGCCGGCTGCCTATAACCTATCGGTCAATAGCCAGCAGGGCTTGTTACAAAAGCCTGCAGTTTTTAATCTATCGGTTAATAAACTGCAGAGCTCTGTAACAAAAGCCAGCTGCCACCAATCTGTTGATTAGTAGGCAGCAGGGCTCGCTGCAGAAGCCTGCCGGTTTTAACTTATCGGTTATTAAACCGCAGAGCTCATGGCATTCCTCTGTCCGAGATACGCCACCTACACACGGTCACAATAAGCCCATGAGCGCC